>NW_028190722.1:47500-60534 GCF_048542155.1 Nylanderia fulva | reverse complement strand
TTAGACAATGTCAAGTCCTTGCTAGGGTACACTTCGTACGTTTTTCCCTTTGATCGAAATTGGGACCTCGGTACCTCGGTCCGAAATGGCGGCTGTGTCTCACCAAAATGGCGGCTATGTCTTCAGGACCCCCGTAGTATTTGCTGGTTGAGTGCTGGATTGTTGACTGGAACCACTGCGACGAAATCACTGCCGTTCCGTGCCGGGTGCAGGGTTTATATACCGTAAAATGTGGCTCGCTCCTCCCATCGGGCGATGCGGCTTAGCCAATGGCAAGAGAGGTATGCCGGGGAAGTACCGGAGACAATCTGTTTCCTGATAGAGATTGCGACGGTTAAGTCCCGGAGAGATGGTTTCTTAGTAGCGATAGCGGCGTTCCTCTGATGACTCATCGCCGGCCGCTCCGACTTTCCTTTTCCTATTCTCGGTAGCGATAGCGGTATGCCTTTGTTGGCTATGCGCTCCGACTTATCTTAATCTTCTTCTTGGTAGCGATAGCGGTGCTTCTTTGGTGACTCACCGCTACGCGGCTTGCAACGGGCCTTGCAGGTTGCAACGTGTTTCAGCGTTGCATCATGCTTGTGGAATGTAACGGTTCTCAACCGTCTTTCTAGAACCTTCTAGAATCTTTTAGATGTTTCTTGAGAGTAAAGCCGAGTTCACATAATAAAGCGGGTTTCATACCTAATTATTACTTTACGAACGATATCTATATATATAATGCGTCTATAACTCTCTTATTCGGGAATAGTCAAAATAAGATATCGAATAGTTTCTCTGAAAAACAAAGTTTGTAAATTTTTTTATTAATTCAAACTCAAAAGACTATTTACAACCCTCACCTGAAAAACAAAGAAACAACATTCAATGTTTCTTATTCACTGATTCTATTATAATAACACTTTGTCAAATTAAATTTTATTCACCGTATTTTCTCTCCACGTGGGTTTCTCTTTTCTAACCTCTATTAATTTTTCTTTGCACATCTAGATGCCCGTATTACCGACCGTTTTACCGGGAGATTTTAAATTAATCCGAGGAAATGTAATGGAATTTCCTTACATCTCCCCCCCTAAGAGAGAAAATATGTTTACAATATTTTTTTTTTTTTTTTTTTTTATGACGTGTACATGTCTTCTTCTGTGTAAGCGGACTCTGAGACTGGAAACAGTTTAGTGATATGAAATAAATTTGACTCTGTTTTCTTATGACCTGTGTCTACTTTATATATTGAGTGTGATATTTTTTGTAAGATTTTGTATGGTCCTATTTTTAACTCGTCTAATTTCTTTCTGTTTAAGCGGTTCCCGTTCTCGACATATACTGATTCTCCTACATTAATTTGTAATCTCTTCGGTTTTTGTCAATTATCTTTTTATTATAAACGTGATATTTTATACTATTTTCTAAAGCAGTTTTCCTGTCTAGTTTTAGATCTTCGTTTGATCTTTCTGTTTTAATTCGATTGGTAACATTGAGGTATCCGTGCCTTCTAATAGATATTTTGAGGTGAATTTAGTGACTGTGTGTTCTATTTCATTGTATTTTCTTACACATTCGTGTGCTATAGTTGTCCATGCTGCTTCTTGTTCTTTTTTCTCGTTACTTTGCATCTAATTTTATTAACCAACGTTTGGTTCAATCTTTCATTCAGGCCATTGGAGAAAGGTGCGTTTACTGCCGTAAATATAATTGGGATATTTTTGTCGTCCAAAAATTTCTTAAAAACCTTGGAGTTTATTCCCGGATATTGATCCGTTAAGATCATACCGATGTCGTTGTTTTCCGTTACTTTTTTTATTAATTTTATAAAATCCGTGGAATTTTGGGTTTTGGATGTTAAAATATATCCAAATCTCGTGAAATGGTCTACCAAAAGATGTAAGTATTTTTTTGTGGATCGTGAGCCCCCGAAGCCGCCGATTGTGTCGATGGAAACTATTTCAAACGGTTCTTTTGCGGGACCTAATTGAGACATTAGGCCAAATTTCTTCTGTCCTCTTGATTTATTTTTTATGCAGATCTCACAGGCTCTACAAATTTCTTTTATATTCTTTGTTAAATTTTGTGCTGTGTAATAATTTCTGATTTTGTTTTGTGTTTGTTTTATACCTATATGGCAGAAATTCTGATGTGTTCTTCTTATTACTTCTTTACTGAATTTTTCTGATAGTATAATTTTTTCTTTTTCTTTGATCTTCTTATAGTATATTTTATTTTTCAGTTTTAGTCTATTTTTGTCAGTCTGTAAATCTTTGTTTTGTTTTTGATCTTTCAGAATTTCTTCTAGGTTTATTAAATTCACGATTTTTAAGTCTTCCTCTTGATTCTCATGTGCCTCCAGCACAGGGTTTCTACTTAAACAGTCTGCCTCCAAGTTATTCTTACCCGGGTGGTATATTATTTCCATATCATATTGTGCTAAGTAATACGTTAGATCGCCTAATTCTTCGTCTGGTCTTGCTTTGATGTTAAGTTTTTCTAGTGGTTTATGATCTGAAAAGACTTTGAATGATCTGCCCATGAGCCAGTGTTGCCAGTATTTTACTGCTTCTTTTATTCCTAGGCATTCTAGGTATATAGCCTTCTTTTTTTTTTGGGCTTCGTTTAGCTTCTTCGAGAAATACGCCACCGGTTTTTCTATTTCTTTTTCTATTTCTTCATCCAGTTGTGGTTGTTTTAGTATAGCTCCTACACCTTTCAAGCATGCATCCGTGTAAATATGTATTGGTAGATCTGGATCGAAGATAGTTAAAACCGGTTGAGTGCAAAGAATGTTTTTTATTTTTTTAAAGGCTTCTTGGCAATCTTCCGACCAGACGAATCTTTGTCCTTTTCTTAATAGTTTGTGCAGTGGGTCCAGTATTATGGAATTATGTGGCACGTATTCATTGTAAAAGTTAATTTTTCCTAAGAACTGGCGAATGTGTTTTTGTGATTGTGGCACAGGAAAATTTTGTATTGATATTAGATTATCTTTTATTGGAGAGACTGAGTTATTTTGTATCTTGTGACCTAAGTACTTGACTGAATTTGATGCGAAAGTGCATTTAGAAAATTTCAATCTAAAGCCCTCCTTCATTATTGCGTCTAGCAATTGTGTTAAATGGTCAATATGTTCATCGAATGATTTTGAGAAAATCAAGATATCGTCTATGTAGTTTACTGTAAAGTTTGAGAGATTGTGTTTTCTCATTATGTTGTTCAGGATTCTTTGAAAAATAGCTGGCGACGTCTTTAGGCCAAATGGCAAGCAGGTCCACTGAAAGTGTCCTTCTTGGGTTATAAATCCTGTTTTTCTTCTATCTTCCACCCGTAGTGGGATTGACCAGAATGCCGAGTTTATGTCGAGTTTGGAAAAATATTTGCAGTTTCTTGTTTTTGTCACTAGGTCCTCAATCAATGGGAATGGTTGTGATTGAGGGATAATTATTTTGTTCAGATCTCTAAAGTCGATGCATAATCTTGATCTTCTATCTTTGTCCTTTTTATATGCTAGCGTCACTGGGGCAGCAAAAGGACTGTATGATTCTTCTATCAAGTTTCTTTTTAACAGCTCCGCAATTTGTTGTTCTATTTCTTTCTTATCTTTGATTGTACATCTATATGGTCTCTTGCTGCAATACTTATCTATCATTAAATCTATTCTTGCTTCATAATCTTTTACTGTGCCAATGTCGTATTTGTCCTTGGCAAATAATGTTTTGTATTTTTCTATAAGATTTTCTATTTTTAATTTTTCGTAGTGATCTAGGTGGTTTATTGAGATTTGTAAATTATCTGTATCTACATGTTCATTAAAGTTTATTTGTTGTAGCTTGTCATCTTGAAATTTACAAGCTTCTTTATGGTTTCTATCCTCTTTCTTTGGATTTTTGTTTGTGGTATTAAGAGCATTTGTATTTCTTTTGTCTGTTATGTCAGGAATTTTTTGTTCTATTTTTAAATTCTCATTCTGTATTAATCCAAATTTTTTTATACAATCCAGTCCGATTAGAAATTCATAATTGAAATTTTTGTTATTTATTACAAAAACGTCTATTTCTTTTTCTATATTAAGAATTTTTGCTTTTATTGTTATCATGCCTTCGGTTTGGTTCACACCATTAATCGTTCTTAAGTTTACTTTTCTTATATTGTTATTTTTATCTTTTCTTAGATTCAGTATTCTAGAGTTTATTAATGAAACATTCGAGCCTGAATCATATATCCCAGTTGCTTCCAATGTCTCATTTAGTAATATCTTGAGTTCGATCAATGGTGGAATTATTAGTTTTTTTGCTCATTGCAATTTAGTTCCATTTCTAGGACGGCGTTATTGACATTTTTTATTTTGTTTTCTTTATCTTTGAACCAACATGCTGATTCCGGGTGATAACGTGTGCCTTTGTTATTGTCTTTACAAATTTTACATGGTGTTTTTTCTTTTATGTTATCAGTCTTGTTCTTCTTGATTTCAAATCTGTTTTTATTAACCAGGTGTTCCAGTTTGCCTAGTTCGTTGTAGAGGTCTTCAGTTTCGTTCAGAGTTTCTCTGTCAATCCTATCAGATATAAAGTTTGGTGGACCGGCTGCGATGAGATCTATCAAAGTTCCTGTGTCTATTGATTTTCTTACTTCTAATAATAATTTTTCTTTTTTTATGGCATAATCCAACAGAGGACCTGATTGGAATTTGAATGAGAGTGCATATCTTATTGGGATCCACCCTTTGTTTGCAAATGTTTCACAAAAGTTTTTTTTCCATTCTTTCCATTCTGATTGTACTGTAAATTTTATCAGCATGCAGCTGTACCAATCTACACACGCTTTTTCTAGAGAAAATTTTAAAGTTTCGATCTTCTTTCTATCTTCATTTATCTCAAAACGTTCGCACTCTCTTTCAAATTCATTTATCCATTGGTGGGCATTGGAGGTTTTTCCAGTGAATTTTTCAAGCATAAAATCCTGTGCTATTTTTCCTAGATTTTTTATTTCGGATTTTTGTTGTTTCTCTTCCATTAATTTCTCCAATATTTTTCTCATTATTTCCTCTGAAGAACTAGGTTCAGATGCCGTAGTAGTTTTTTTCTCTGTGATTTCTTCTAAATAATAATCGCCAAATTGTAAGTTTTCTTCTTCATCCAAATACACTTTAGTTAAGGTTTCTGATAAACCAATCCATACTTTTCTTGATTGGTGTCTTTTTTTTAATGAATTCTTCACTTTAGCAAATATTTGTGTTTTTGTCAGCTCTGTGTGTAAATGTGCTGGCTGATATTCCTCTGGGAAGCCGAAAGAACGATCATCGGGTGTTCCTATTAAGGTTAAGCACAATATGTTCGATTTTCCGTCTGTTGATCCTTTTACCATAAAGTCGAATCTTAACTTCTCCATTTTGTATAAATTTTCAACAAGAATGTTGTTTTATAATGCGTCTATAACTCTCTTATTCGGGAATAGTCAAAATAAGATATCGAATAGTTTCTCTGAAAAACAAAGTTTGTAAATTTTTTTATTAATTCAAACTCAAAAGACTATTTACAACCCTCACCTGAAAAACAAAGAAACAACATTCAATGTTTCTTATTCACTGATTCTATTATAATAACACTTTGTCAAATTAAATTTTATTCACCGTATTTTCTCTCCACGTGGGTTTCTCTTTTCTAACCTCTATTAATTTTTCTTTGCACATCTAGATGCCCGTATTACCGACCGTTTTACCGGGAGATTTTAAATTAATCCGAGGAAATGTAATGGAATTTCCTTACATATATTTTAGGTATTATTCTTTAGAATATGTCGATTCCCTTTGCAATTTAAAATAAAATGCATTACTTCGTAAATTTTGTTATAGATTAAAATAATCTTATTTGCTTTATTTTATATTCATATTTGCATGTAAATGGTAGAAAAGCTTAATTGTAACTTCTATTGTTATTTTATAGTTAGAGTTTAATAATCATGATAGACAGGTAAAGTTTATCAATTTACATTCACATTTCGTAGTTATATGTAAATTGATAGGTAACTTGCATCAGGAACGAATTTCTAATAGTAGGTATACTAGGGGGGTTTTAACCCAGGGGCAATGAGGTGGGGTGAGGGGCGAGCAGAAATCATGTTTTTTAACTTATGAGCGCTTATATGCGAGACTAAATATTTGTTAATACCGGTCTTTCATGTAGGTTAGCGATTGTCATGACTAATATGTTAAAGAATTAATTTTTGAAAAAGATTAAAATTTTGAAATTTGTCTGGACGTTACATCTCCCCTCCTATTTGAGAATAAAACCCGACGTTGACCTAGGGTTTTGTTCGAGGTTATAAAGATGCTGCTGTAAGTCATTATATGTCTGAGGGATAGTTATATTCGTGGATTCCATTTCTCCAGGTCGTTTGGTGTTATAGCCTTGAAGTTGTGGCTGACTTATCACTGGCGGTTCTTTTGGCAGTGCGGGGGGTGCGTCTGAGATGGTGGCGAGAGGTGTGGCGTCTTCTGGGAATTTGTTCTTTTCTTCCTTTTCGTACATATTCTTGCGGCTGAGGTGAAGCAAGAGATTAGTTAGAGAGTCCCATAATGCTCCTATTAGATGTAGACTACATCCATATACGGTATGTAGTGCGTATCCGTGGATGATGGTGTCAATTGCCAATTTAGCAATACGAACGATCATAAATACTCCAACGACACCGGCCGTGGCTGATCCGAAACTCATGAATCCTTTCCATATTTTTGCTGCGGTGTTGTCTACGATTTTGTTGAGCGATTCTTCGTCTAGTAGTTTGTATAATGAGACGGAGTCGGCGTTAACTGGATGTCCAATAAGCCCACGGGCGACGGCGTTGAGCAGTGCCGGTTTCTCTGCGGGAAACATAATGTGGTCTCTCAATTTTTCTATGTCTTGTTGCGTATAAATTCCACTAACAGCTAGTGGTCCGGGTGTTAAATAACTCCAGGTAAGAGATGCCATGGGTCGTAGTTGTTGAGGTGACGACTGTCTTACTTGTGCTTTTGGCGTGAACTGTACCCAAGTGTCTTCTATCCGGTATAACGTTGGTGATTCTTGAGAACATTCTCGCTCGTTTCCGATTTTTGTGACGATTCTTGATTTGGGCGTAAGAAAGTAAGAAGCGTTTCTAACGGTTACGGGTAACTCGTTATAACATTCTTTGGTTGGACGTACGGTAACTTCTACAGGGATGCATTTTATTATCTGGACAGCTTCCCCAGTGGTGACGGCCATGTATCCCGGCGATTTCATTAGACTATACGCGAATTCATCAGGCAAGAGAGTCGCAAAGGATAAGGCGTTGGTTATTACTTGTCGTTCCAATTCACATTTTTGTTGTATGACATTATGATACAAAGATGTCATTTGATGTCGGATGTGTTTTTCAACATACACAAACTTGGAGTTCATGTAAGTGATTATATCGAGGTTATCCACAAGGATCGTACCTTTGTTGGCAAAAGTTTGGCCTTGCTTTGTTTCCAAGATAAATAGTTTCGGATGTTCCGTGCGAAGCAGAGTGTATCCGCATAATGGCTGCTCTTTGGTTTTCGTCAAGGCGAACGTGATGTCTTGCGTGGTGAGACTGTAGACGATGGGGGAGTCATCGCCTGTTATCTTGGTCGCTAGTCCCTCGTATAGGACATCGTATTGATTAAAGTTGCAGGATTTCATTGGTACTGGTTTCTAAAAGGTGTAACCGTCGTCGGAGTCCAAACAGAAGCTGTCGGCCAGTGTACAAATGGTTCCTGACCTTAACTTGATTTTACCGTGTTCGAGTTGTACTGGCACATAAGATGATTTGAGTGAGATTTTTGCGACTGCTTGAACAATTACGTTGTCCCATGTGCCGTAAGGGTCAGAATATTGCGTACCCTTACAAGTTCCATCGGTTTTTAATTCGCCAGCCAGCGTAAGGCTGTGATAAGAAGTTTGGTTGATTTTAAGTCCACTAATTAAGTGAGCAGGTCCCAAGGAAGTAGTACCGTCTTGAAACATTCGCAGGCATTGAGAATATCCGGTCTCCTGGACGTAATCTGCTTTTCCGTTAAAGACGACCGAGATGTGCGAATGCATGCCACAGTGATATATCGTGCGGGATATCTCTAGTTTTCACTGTATAACTTCTGCATAGTTATATTCGGAAAGTTGTAATAGTTGTATATAAGTTTCTGTGGAGTTTGGGGTTTGATGATGGAGATTGCATTCTCCTACATCTAAGAGGGAAACGGCGGTAATGTTGAGATGCTGTCCACCACAATCAAATCCAATCAAGGCGAACGAGGTTTTAACGGAGAGTATTAGAATAATCCCTAACATCATGACAAGCTGTAACGCACAATCGGACTGGTTTACTAAATTAAATATTTTTATATATAAATTATTTAATATATATGTGTGCACGCATACACACATATGTTTATGGATATATATATATATATGTGTACGTGCGGAGGCATTCCTTGCATTGGATGCGATAACGGTGCGTGATAAATCTTTTAATAATTGAATAGTATAATGTACATGATTTTACTGTCGTTGCTTTCTACGTCCGCTTTCAGATTCGCACATGGACATATATATATATGTGAGTTGTTATAAATTATTTTTGCGTCTTTTATCTACGTATATCGGTTGCGCGGTTGCAGGTTTTCTGCCCGTGTCTTTTGTAGGATTCGTAAAGATTATTCGAAAGTTTGCTATTGGCTGGGATATAATTAGCTCGTTCACTGGTGAAGCTGGAGTCGTTTCCTCCGAGTTAATGCAAGTATGAGCGTATAATATATTACATTTTTAAGTACGTTAAGGTTTTCGCGAGGCTATTCATAATGGTTGAATACTATATAGATAGATAACTCTCGCGAGGAACGGAGTTATTACCAGTGAGCGAGTTAACGATAATCTGTAATAATATAAGGTGTATCGTATTAGCTAGAATATTGCGTGGATATAAGTCTCACGCAATATCAGGGGTTTTGTATGAAATGTACTTAAGTAAAGCATACCTCATACAAAGATGAAAAATAATGGCTAGAAACAGTAAGAATAAAGTTTTGAATAATGTACAGGGTTCCATGCTGAACAACCTGTTTAGCTAGGGTGGTTTTTTGAAATGAGAATTTTACATATATCGTATTACTAAAATATACCTGTAATTTTAGCGTTGAAATTTTAGTAATCTTATAGGCGTCCGAGCTGATAGCGAACCTGCAATTAGGAATACATATATTATTATGCATGAATAATCTTGGGTATATATATATATATATTTGTATGACGCGTGGTCATTCGTCCTCCCATCTAGTAAAACAATAATAATTATTAGCGTATTGTTTTACAATGTAGGCTGGTAATGATTAATGGTGGGTACTTTTCCGTCCCAGTATCTAATGGTATCGTTGCGTTTCCACACGTTTACTACGTATTGAATATAGGTAAAGAAACATTCTTCACAATTAGTTATGGGTTCAATTTTGTAACAAGCATAGCGACAGTTGAGACATGGAATAGGAGGTGCGGTTTCGCAAACTAAAACGTGATAATTATAAATGTCTTTAGGTACCGATCGAGTTCTTCGCGTGATGCGACAAATTTGGCAATAATTATCGTAAACTGTGCTTTTATAGCATCTAGCTCTATGTATATTAGGAAAAAATAGTAATATTTTCTTAATTAAAGGAAATCTCTGTAACAGTGTGTGGAGTTCAACAATATTAGGGTGTTCGTAGTACGTGTTAGAGGCTGTTGCGTTGTGATCGCATGGATTGTTGGAAGACATTTTTCTTAAAGTTTAAACAACTAGAGGTGGTTAAAAGGGTAATTCTTGATTTATGCTCATTAGATAATTAGTGCAAATTATACAACTTCGTATTGGTTTGGAAATTGTTAGGAGCTCGGAACATACAGAACACTGTGGTTCAGGATAACCTAATCCAATCACAACGGCGTGAGTATACCGTGTTTGGTAAAAGGAACGTGCGGCTAGATCGAGATTTGAATAACAATTCGTGCAACGTGCAGAATTAGTGACTACGTTACGATATCCGTATACCTTTACGCAGCTTGCGAAGGCGAATATCTGATGTAGTGGGGAGCTTGTAGTTTGTCCTGGATGGACTGGTTGGCGATGCCAACACATCTGAAACCTAAAATTAGAAATACTGTTTTTCAACCTGGTTCTATATGTGCTAATTTTAACTTATCGATATGGACAATCCGCGGTTTATGGTCGATTAGGATTTTGGCGTTGTTGGAAGGTAGGATCTCTATTATTTCGTAGGGTCCTACGTAATGTGCTGAAAATTTTCCTTTCTTCGGTTCCTTTAGTAAAAAAACATAATTTCCTATTTTAAACTGTCGAGAATTTACACGTTGATCATAATAGTATTTGCTTCTTTCTTTGGCTCTAATGAGATTTTGTCGCGCTTCTTCGCGGATATCATATAATTTGTTGAATAAAGTGTTTATGTATTCTTGATAAGTAGGTTCTAGAGGTTCTTCGATAGGTTGATACGCGGATGGCAATCTGGCTAGTCGTCCGAATATTAGTTCGTATGGCGAGAATTTTGTTCCTTCGTGGACGCTTGTATTATAAGAGAACATGGTGTCACGTCCGGCCGTATAAATTTTTTCGTTTACTCCAAGTTCCTTAAACGCTATTTGAAAAGCGCGCCAAAGCCGGCCATGACGCTTAACTCCGCCTAGAAACTAAGCGTGGCGCTTCGTAGCGCCTAAGGATCTCCCACCACGGTGAGAGCCCCTACTCCGGAGAGTTCCCCCTCTCCAGGCCGCCGCAGGCCCGAGCCGCCGAAACGAAGGACCTCAGAGCAGTCCCGAATTTCGGCAGTTCTCTGCGCGACACCGAACAGTACAGTCGCACTTCTCAATTCTAACTCTAAGTCCAAATTCTAAATCCTAACTCTAATTCAAAAATTCTAACTCTAAGTATAATATCCTAACTCTAAAATCAAAATTCTAAGTCTAAGTCTAAATTCTAATTCTAAGTTCTAGTTTCGAATTCTGTACTACTATACGAATAAACCAGTGTATTCATGTGTGAAAACCAGTGTTCAGTACTCTTCAAAACATCCACTCCCGTGATAAAACACGATAGCGCTTAAATCTGTCATACGGCGTTTGAATTCAGAACAATTCAAAACTGTGTCTGGAGCGGACCACCGCTCATCACAGTTAGAATTAACATTCTCAGCAATTGCCAAAATAAGGAACTGATAGTGAGGTCCGCCGCATATCAACCTTCCTTATTTGAGTAATTATTCAGAGGATGCATCAAATTCAATATGCCTAAGACCCGACGCGCAGGAAGAAAGAATCAATTACGAAAACTAAACCGACTTTATCGCGAATCAGCGACCGAGGAATATTCTCAATTCCTCGGAGTGGAATATCAGGCCGATCCTGAATACGAGAACATTTTCAACATTAAAAATAATAACAACGACGAACTCCTACCGTGGAGGTGCATACCAATAACTTTCCGACCACGACGCCTGCCGCCGCCCAACATCCCAGTGAACGACCCTCGCCGCACGCACTACCTCCAAGTACGAGCCGACACGATCAAGAAAGTGCTACTAAAGGTAAGTGAAATTCACGTTAACCTAAGGAATCGCGCGTGTTAGCAAATTCAGAGACGCTTCTACCACGTGGAAGAGAACATTCTAGAAAAATCTCCGACGCATTTTTTCTCTTTTCCATCGTCACTGCGGAAGCTATAAAAAAAAGGTCGGGCTATAAAACTAGGGTCGACCACCACATGCGGTGCCACCCTCGGAATTCTAACACGGAAAAACGCAAATAGTTCAATCTCTTAAAAATCTTTGTGTCTCAACAAATAACTTCGTAAATCCGTACAACAAAGTAGTCATTTAAACAATAATCAATTGAGAACACTTTCGATTTACCGACATACGTTCTTATACCGACATTACCAACAATATACCGACATACGTTCTTTTACCGACATTACCGACAATATACCGACATACGTTCTTTTACCGACGTTACCGACAATATACCGACATACGTTCTTTTACCAACATTACCGACGATATACCGACATACGTTCTTTTACCGACGTTACCGACAATATACCGACATACGTTCTTATACCGACATTACCAACAATATACCAACGTACGTTCTTTTACCAACTGGTTATCGACACCTTGCTGGCACCTTACCAGTGTTTTACTGAGCAATTACCGACGGTTTTACCGACGACTACTGACTTCTCGATTGCTGCCGGGTTCACCAAAGATCTACGAGCTAATGACGCATTATCAATTCGATTACGCAACAAGCACAAATGTGCCCACTCACCCTTAGAGGTATAACCCCTCCTCCAGAAGTTAATCTCTTTGTACCGTTAGAACCCTTATTCTATTGCCAAATTGGTATCGGGTACATCCACTTTGAGACTAAGGCAGCCCTCTGCACTTCATGCTATTCCACCTTATCTAGAGTCTCGAAATTACTTTGGACAAGGATTCGGAAGCATACTCTAATCATAGGCGGAACACCTATCGGAATAAATTGCGGAGTCTGCAACTTCCGACTTACCCTCACGCTAATCGGTGATTTGTGCGAGCTTTGTCAGTTTACGTATGAAGATTACTTGCGCAACCCCAACGACGTTTCGCATAGAGCAATCGACGAAGCTATCTTTATTACAGTAGAGTCACAGGTAGGTTTCACGCAATAATCCGATCACCTCAGTTCCAGCGCGAATAACCTCAGATCGCGGGTATCCCCGGGGAGAATCGCATAGATTCGCGTACCCGTAATAGCGATCGTGTCTCGTGGAAAAAGCCGAGCTCTGCATTCAAATTCTCGCAGCCGCGACCCCACAAGACGTAACACGCGGTAAAAGAATTCCCCAGGCCCCGCAACGCGAAAAATATTAAACAATTCCTTGGCCTCGCTGGATACTATCGTAGATTTATCCCAGATTTTTCTAAAATTGCACGGCCTCTTACGGACTTGCTAAAGAAAGACAAAGCATTTGTTTGGGAAAAC
>NW_028190722.1:0-42500 GCF_048542155.1 Nylanderia fulva | reverse complement strand
GGATTTCTAGAAGGAAGCAAAATTTTTCCTTGCAATTTATATAACAAGATATTCTTTTTGTGTGATAATTATTTTCGTGATAATTATTTTTGTGATAATTATTTTTTTTTGGACTTTTATATTTTTATGCTGTCTTCTAAGCTGGGCAATAGAGCCAAGGAAACGAAACGAAAAATTAATTAAACGGAACTGTATCTCAATTTGAGATCCCAAAGTTCCACATATAAATTAATTTCGAAACTTACATATGGAGAAATAAGCGAGAAAAATATAGGTCCGAAAAGTCGCTGAAGCGGGAATCGAACCCGCGTCTTTCACTTTCCGGGCGACTGCTCTTACCAACTAAGCTATTCAGACCCTTTCGATCCTATATTTTTCATTTGCCTTTTTAGTAGATGTTAGTAAATACCGCCGTGATTAGCCCAAGGCGTGAATAAACTAAGAAATAAATATTTAATTAATTTTTCGTTTCGTTTCCTTGGCTCTATTGCCCAGCTTAGAAGACAGCATACTTATATTATTTATATTGAGAGCCGATAAAAATATTTATTTCTGAGTTTATTCACGCCTTGGGCTAATCACGGCGGTATTTACTAACATCTACTAAAAAGGCAAATGAAAAATATAGTTTTGTTAAAAATTATGTTCGCGAATATTTATGTTTTCCGAGTTATATCTGTTTGAACTTTCCTTTCTTTACAGTTAACATTTTTGAGAGAAATTATATTTGAAGAATAATTTTTTTTGTATTTCTTTTTTTTGGGGACATAGATTTTTCAGTGTCAGTCATTTTTTTTTCTGTCACTTGAAGTTTAAGCTCGGAAACATGTATATTTAAAAATATTAATTTATATTTTGAGAAGTCTATAAAATTTTTGTTTATCATTAATTTGTTTATTATTAATTTTTTTTGCGTATTTTTTTAAAAATTTATATGAATAAACTTTGTCTTTATTTCGAACCTCCGTTAGGCGAAATTATTATTCGCCAAAATTTACATTTGACGAATTGAAACATTTGTCGGAAATCCCAGCATTTTTCTGGAGATTTCCATTGCGAGACCTCTAGTACTTCTGCGTTGAGTACTGTGAGACGCTTATACCTGGCGTAAAATAATTATTGAAATTGCGTGCGAATTATATGCTACTGCTTTGCTTGCGCTTAAACTGCAATGACCAATTATTGCGTATATGATTTCTAGCATTTTGTTGGTATAAAAATCTGCGATCTTGCGCTTGCCTGAGAAGCCTTAAGCGACGTACCGCTAATATATCCTATGCGATTAATACGCTATTATTGAAAATTCTTTTTTTTGGAGCGTGACTTAAATGTTTGTTTTCTTTTGTATATTTCTGTGGGCACGAAATCCTTCAGACTGTTCGAATTAACAAAGGAACAAGGATTAACTGTAGCATATATTTCGCTGACTATTGATATTGCTTGTTTTGATTTTGTGTGTGGCTAATCTATTTCTTTCAGGTATTTTGATTTATATGTTTGTATTATATTTGCTTTCCCTTGTATGATGTGTTTTGAGGAAACGTACCGTGGAATTTCGCGTGTGTTGTGAGCGAACGTCGCGAGTTAAGGATAAATATTCTACCGCACGAACATTGAAAATATTTTTTCTTTTCTCTCGCGTCGACTTGTTCAGGGCTACTTTCGGTTTACACTTCGATCATCATACCGTTCTTTTTTTTTTTTTTTGTCTTTCTGAGTTTTGCTAAATACCGGGACTCTTTAGCGACGTTTTACTTGAGTATCGGTTACGGAAGTACACGACCTGCGGTGTAGGATCTCTCTTGAGGGGAGCTCGTCAAGGGGAACGTGCCGGTAGACCCTTCGTACCCGCGTTTAAAATTTTTTTTTGCGATCATGAGTTCGGAAGAAGACTGCGGAGGCGGGTGGATTTTTAACCTCACCGTCGAGCAATTACGCGACGAATTAGAGAAGCGCGGACGGAATAGTGAGGGCACACTTGCGACTTTGAGGGCCCGGCTGAATAGATACGAGGTCTGCACCCAGTTAGGATGGGATCCGCCTAAGACGCCGACCCAGGGAGACCCTGACGCGGCCGCCGGCCCCTCGGTTCCCTTGCCTATGCGCCCCGATAGCCACCACGAGTCGGGACTCGGGGATGCGGCTTTCGGGAATCAGACACGTGCGCCGATTTATTTACGACCGCCGGTTCTCGAATTACCCTCCGTACCCCGAGGTTCGCGCCCCGTGGCACGCTGTACTTCGTCCGCCGGCGACGCATATCAGATGATGCGCCGCTGGAACTTAAAATTTTCGGGCGCCCGTGGCAGCGACGCGGAGGCGTTCTTAGCCCGTATAGAGGAAGGTCGTGCCTTAGTTCCGGTTGAGGACGAAGAACTTTTCAAGTGCATTCCGTTTTTCCTGTCCGGTATCGCGCTTTATTGGTATCGTAACGAACGAAACCGTTGGAGAACTTGGCGAGAATTCGAGACCGCGTGGCGTGCTCGATTCGGGAACCCCGATTTCCAATTCGCGTTGCGAGACGAAATCATGCGACGTACGCAGGGCGAGGGAGAGACGGTCGCCGATTACTTGACGTGTTTGCGCGCGCTTTTCGAAAGGTTAAGTCCGCCGTGGCACTTAGAGGAGCAATTGAATCACGCGCATCGTAACATGTTGCCGCGTTTACAGGTTGCGGTCCATCGTCGAGACGTGTACGACTTTACGTCCTTAGAGAATTTAGCGACGCGCATCGAGAATAGTTACGCAGCGGTGCTGCGCTATCGCGCTCCCCCGCCACCGGAACAATCCATTTTTCCGGAGTTAGCGTATCGGTCGCCGAAGAAAGGCGCGAAAGCCGTCGCCGCCGTAGGTTTGATACCTGGGGTGGCGAAGAGTAAAACTGAGATCGGCGGGCGTCCGCGCCGGGCCCCCAAGAACGCGCCCACCGCGAACCCCGTATCTAAACCAAAGGTTACGCCCGCTATCGAGTTAGCAACCCCGTCGACGTCAGCCCCTGCGCGTCAGGGCCCCAAGTGTTGGAATTGCGAGCAGACGGGGCATATCGCGCGGGAATGTCAAGAGACGCGTCGCGTATATTGTTATCGATGCGGGCAGACGAACGTGACAGTAAAAACATGTCCTACGTGTTCGGGAAACGGGGACGGGAGTCAGTAAAGCGGGCCCCCGCGACTCCGTCAAGCCTTAAAGCGGCCCCCGACGAACATACATCGGAAACTCGCGAAAGTTCGAGCCTCTCGACCCACGTTGTATATACGTCCAATTCTTCCGAGTCGCCACCCGTACGATATCTTAGAGTTCTAATACGCGGAAAACCTTTGCGTGCGCTCGTAGACTCGGGATCTAACCGCACTATAATCGGAGCTGAAGGGATACGGATTGTTAAGAGACTACAGTTGCCAATAGATTATAGTCGCGTCACGCACATTCGCACCGCGAACGGGCAATTAGCGCGAGCTCCCGGGGAGGTCGAGATTCCGTTTATATTAGAAGGTCGCGCACAGACAATTACTGCCTGCCTGCTGTCCGATCTAACAGTCCCGTGTATTCTTGGTATGGATTTTCTTTGCAAATTCGGAGTCGTCGTGGATTTCTCTCGATCAGATTGGTTTTTCGCGGATCAGCCTACAAAGCGTCGTATTTTTATTTCTGAAGACAAGGCACCGCAAGCCTTTAGCGGACTTCCGGCACTCACTCCGCAACAAACGGAAAAGTTAGAGACGTTTCTTCGCGAACGGATAACCCCTACGCACAGTGAACCCGGAATCACGACGTTGACCGAACACGTGATCGACGTCGGTGATAGTAAGCCCATCAAGCAACGGTGCTACCTAGTTTCACCTAAGGTACAGGAGGCTATTCGAGAAGAAGTAGACAAAATGTTAGAGACCGGAATTATTGAACCGTCGTTTAGCGAGTGGTCTAATCCCATAGTAATGATCAAGAAACCTAACGGGAAATATCGGTTTTGTTTGAACTTTCGTAAAATCAACGACGTGTCTAAGAAGGATGCATACCCGCTCCCTAACATGAACGGTATATTAGATAAATTGCGAGCCGCGCGCTATATCTCTACACTCGATTTGAGCCAAGCGTATTTCCAAGTTCCGTTGGCCAAGGAAAGTCGCGAGATCACCGCGTTTAGCGTACCGGGAAAGGGGTTGTATCACTTCACGCGCATGCCGTATGGATTGACAGGCGCTCCGGCTACATTTCAACGCCTCCTTGATAGACTCATAGGGCCCGAGATGGAACCGCACGCGTTTGCCTATCTCAATGACATTGTCATAGTTACGCCAACTTTTGAGGAGCACCTCGAATGGCTAGATCGCGTTTTTAAAAAAATCTCCGGAGCGGGACTTACTATCAATCCCGAGAAATGTGAATTTTGTAGATCTCAAGTGAGATACCTCGGCTTCATCGTGCAACGAGACGGTCTGACGGTGGACCCGGAGAAGACGCGTCCTATTTTAGAGTACCCCGAACCACGAAATTTAAAACAGTTACGCCGTTTTCTCGGAATGTCATCGTGGTATCGTCGGTTCCTACCACAATTCGCTACAATGAGTGAATCCTTGACGCGATTACTGAAAAAGAATGCTCGGTGGACTTGGGAGTCGGATCAGCAGAACGCTTTCGAGCAGATACGCGCTCGCTTAGTTACCGCGCCCACCTTGTCGTGTCCCGACTTTAAGGTTCTTTCGTATTACAGACGGACGCCAGTTCCGTAGGTTTAGGGGCCGTCTTGACTCAGACGACCGACGGCGAAGAACGCGTCGTGGCGTTCGCGAGTCGTGCGTTGTCCGGTCCGGAAACACGGTATTCAGTCACCGAACAGGAGTGTTTAGCCGTAGTGTGGGCTATTAAGAAGTTTCGCGCGTATTTAGAAGGATATCATTTTACAGTCGTCACAGACCATAGCAGCTTAAGATGGCTGCATAACTTGAAAAATCCGACGGGGCGACTCGCGAGATGGGCCCTCGAACTTCTAGAATATGACTTTGAGATCGTACATCGAAAAGGCGCGCTACATCACGTTCCGGATGCATTGTCCCGCATGTACGAAGTAGATACGGAGGCGAACGTTGTCATGGTCGCGGACGCAAATCTCCCGGACGACATAGCAGACCCGTGGTATCGTAAACGCTTTGCGGAGGTGCGTGACAGACAGAAACGTTTTACAGATTGGCGTATCGTAGACGGTCATCTGTACTATCATCGCCCGCGAGCGATTGTATCAGACATCGTCGAGGACTTAGATAGGTGGAAATTAGTTTTGCCGACCGAATTGCGCGGAGAAGCCCTTCGAGAAGCGCACGACGTTCCGCAATCCGGTCACCTTGGAATGGAGAAAACGTTCCATAGATTAGCGGTTTCGTATTACTGGCCGTCTATGTTCCGCGACGTTGTAACATATGTTAGGCAGTGCAACACGTGCCAGCGAACGAAAGTAGAGCAGGCAAGCCCACCCGGTCTCATGGGGCATCGAGTAATAGAAGGCCCATAGACCGTTGTGGCAGCGGATATTATGGGACCGTTTCCCAAAAGTAAAGCAGGATTCACGTACGTATTAGTAGTACAAGACCTCTTTACCAAATGGGTCGAATGCTTTGCGTTGAGAGCAGCCAACGGTCGAAAAATTAGTGAAGCTTTAGCGGAGGTAGTCTCGCGATGGGGCACCCCAAAGTTTTTCCTCTCAGATAACGGGACGGAATTCGCGAACCAAACGGTACGGGCTTTCGCAGAGGATCACGGGATCACGTGCACTACAGTACCCCCTTATCATCCCCAAGCGAATCCCGTTGAGCGAAGCAATCGCGTGTTAAAGACTATGATAGTCGCGTTCCTCGAGAGAGATCATCGTGAGTGGGATGTCCATTTATCCGAATTCCGATTCGCGTATAACACGGCGTTTCACACGTCCATTGGAGCCTCACCGGCTCTCCTAAACTTAGGACGCGAACTGGTTCCGAAGGAGTGCTTGCGCGCGCGAACTCCAAAAGCGACGGAAGTTGAGGAGCGGAATCCGGCCGAGTGGTCGGAAAGAATGCAAAAATTACAAACTCTGCATCACTGGGTAGCGGAAAATCTCGATCAGGCGTATCAACGCCAATCGCGATATTATAACTTGAGGCGACGGAATGTGGTTTACCAAGTAGGTGACTGGGTAATGAAGAGGCAACACGTGTTGTCCTCCGCGGCTCAAAATATCGCCGCAAAACTTGCACCGAAATTCCATGGTCCGTTTCAGGTCTGTAAGGTACTATCCCCCGTAGTATATGAGTTGAGAGATCCGGAGGGAAATCCTATAGGTAAAGTCCATGTAAAAGACCTTAAAGCCTATCGCCCTCCTAATTTTAGATAAGTTATCCCGTTATTCCGCCTCATCAACATGGACCAACGCTGGCGGGCTTTCAGGTCCCGCCATGCGGGTACCATCCGCTCCGTCCACGAGGCGAGTCCGGCGTTCTGGGCGGAGTTCCGTGCCCTACTGAGCGGCCCTGAGGAGGACGAAGGGCCCCGCTCCACGCATTGGGTGCCGCCGGCGATGAGGGACCAGGCCACTCAGACCAGCGGCTCTCCCTACTTAGGAGACATCCTGGAGGATGTATTCAGGGTCGAAGCAGACCCTCAGGAGCGCGGGACACAGACCAGCCCGGTCCCCCTCCAGGATACCGCTACGCAGACAGAGAGCGTAGCCCGCGCCATCGCCGGAGCGGCCCCCGGTCACACAATCGACCGGGGAACCTCCACGGATCCCGACCCGCTCGTTCCGCTCGTCTTCGACGCTCTGCGTCACGCAACCCGGGGACGCGGGCGCATACTGGGACCCCCGATTGGAATGCCCCGCCCGGGACATTTCGATAAGGAAATCCAAACGGAGGACCCGGCCGCGCGCTCAACCAGCCGCGGCCCGCGGACACCCACACCGGACGACCCCCGACCCCGGTCACCTCAGCGGCGCTGCTGGAATTGTGAGGCGACGGGACACCGGTACACCGCCTGCCCGGCACCCCGACAGGGCCGATACTGTTACGGGTGTGGTCGGCGCGACGTCGATGTGCAGATCTGTCCCGACTGCGGCCCAGCGTACCGAGATCTGGGCGCGTATCATCGGGGCCGAGGACCGTCCAAACGGGACCCCGCCTAAATTTAGTTTTCCTTTTCTTTTTTTTTGTGTTTGTTGTTTGTTCCGTACCCCCGAGGATATCAGCCTTTTTTTTTTGTTCTTTGTTCCGTCCTCGAGGTACCGTAGGACCTCTCTTTCCGTTCCCGGTAACCCCCCATACTGGTAGAATAGAAGGATTGCAGGTTCTAATTTACGTTTTTATTTCACACACCTACCTCGTCCGTTCCTGACCGTCTTGACGGTTATGCGTCCCTAGAATGTGTGTCGTCTTTGCGTGTTTTCAGGCTTAGCTTGTTTGCGCTTGATTGAGAATCGATTGGTGTATCGCACGATTTATGTGTCGGCTGTATCGCGAGGGAGATGACTTTGATTCCAGGGGACCGAAGCGGGGCCGCCGAGCCCAGAAGTATATTTGCCTAACAAGGAAATTGGTGGCTAATACCGTTCGTCCCTGGTAAAACCTCCCCGGTCCTCCTCTGGGAAGGGGGAGTTGTGACGTGACATTTTGTACTGTCCGTCACAAGGGCCGACGGCCCGGCCGGGAAGGCGGGAAATTCGGGAACCTTTGCTCTCTCGCCAATCTTGGAGAGAGAGAGAGCACCCGAACAATCATTTTGCGTTTTCTACCGCGGCGGAGGATGCGCTTCGCGCATCCGTTTCGCGAATTACTTTTTGTATGATTTTTGGTTTGAGCGATTTTTGGCGTTTTCGGCGAGCAATTTTATCTAGGGTACGTGTCTCAACCGAGGAAACCAATAGAGAGAAAGAGTGAGAGGACGGAGAGGACGAAGAGGACGATTGAGGACCGAGCAGGAGCCACCAAGTCCGGATCACGCCCGGTAAATATTATTTTCACATCAAATTTCTGGCTTGCTCCCCCCGTTAAGAACCTGGGTACCGCCGTAAAATGTTCCTTCTTCCGCAGAGATTCCGGCCAGAGACGGGGATGGCCACTCTCTCGCGAGAGGCGAGAGAGCCCCGCAAACGAAAGGCGCGGGAGATACCCTACCTTGAGCCCCGCAGATCCGGATACACCGAAATCCCGTCATCAATCAAACAATCGATCTGACGGATTTTTGGGAGGAATCGCGAAGAGGTGCACTCGTAGGAGTCTTCCCGACGGCCCATAAAGAGGAATACCGGAACCCGAAGCGGAAACACAGAGGAACGGCGAGGGAAAATTTACATCCAGAAAATTCGCAGGGCCCCGCGGGGTACCCGGCGGCCCTGCCAGGATAAGGAGCGCCACGGGTGGAAAATGCCAAATTTAGTATCGGCGTGATCCCGGCAGGCCTCTTGCTCGTCACTGTTCGGCGAGACGTGCTAGAGAGTAGAGGTTCCTGCGCGGATGCCGAAGGACACGAGGACCCGGAGATACCGGTGAGACGAACGGCCCTATATGTAATATTGTAAAGCCGCTAACTTCTTTTGTGAGTACCGTATTCGGGAGAGAAGCGCGTCACGGCCGCGGCCGGTTATTAGATTCACCGGAAATTTCGTGATTTTGAGAGTTTGATTTAGAGTTTCGTTCCGCGTAGAATTTATCCCGGCGCCCGGCCGACCGCGTGCTCTCTCCCGCGCGTATATTAAGAGAGGCTCTCTCTCCCGCGGATACGCCGACAGTCGCCGCGATTTTTGTCACGTTAATGTAAAAATTAAGGTATCGTCTTGTAATTACTGTACCGTTCTCGTCTGTTAGAGTTTCTAGATCGGAGAATAGAAAAGTATTTAGAGTCACGCCTCCGACATAGCATTCTCGCTCGCGCCTATCCTTATCCGTGCCGTCTTCGGATCCTATGTGAAATATTGCGAGGAACGACCGGCGTGAGCGATCTCAAAGGAAGTCGCGCGGGACCTACTCGAGTTTACGGAAATTTTGTATTGCCTAAAACCATCGGAATTAATTACGCCGCACGGACCTTATTAAGTCTCGTGCGTTAATAATTATTCGACACGTAGGCGTGCGATTTTACTTCCGGGTCCCGCGTGTCGTCCGATATCATCGCGTCGGGTCGTCTCAAAGGCGCGGAATAATAACAACGCGCCGCGTCTCAGCCGTACATACGCCGTATTGTATTTTTGAATCACATTTCGGCCTCGTTTATCTGTATTTCGGCATTATGAAAGCGGAGATCTCTCCGTGATATATCGAACGAATATTACTTTTCTTTCTTGACCTAACATTGTACTCGAGTCTCTTTTTTTTTCTTTTATGCAATTATTTTCCTGTCTATCTTCATTCATCATTGTTAAATATATTTACTGTTTGTTATATTTGAGCGATTTCAAAATAGCCTCTCTCGAATTCCGTCCTCTCTCCCGTCAGAACTCCCCCCTCTACCCCCTGACGATCTGAGCGAGTCGAATTATCGCCGTCGCGGAAATTTTCGGGATACTTTACTGATTATAAAGGTCATTTGTCGAGTTGTAAAATTTCAGAGTGGCGCGGATCTCGCGCCTGGCGCCCAAACAAACATATTTTTGCGTTTACGCGAATTCCCCGCTTTCCGCGCCGAAGGTGTGCCGTCGGCCCCTTACACCGGCCCTATTTCCCGGATCCTTTTCGATCCGACGGACAATATAAAAGAACGGTTACAACTTATATATGCAAATTGTATATTTATAAATTAATTTCTCATTCTAATGTATTAATACCACTCAAAATCATTATTATGTTATGTTATATTATGTCAACTACATAAAGAAACTTTCCTTATTCATAACATTTTTGTGTTGTACATATATACAATATATATTATAATTCAAAATTATTAATCAAATGTAAATATTGCAGGAAGTTTGGTAATACAACGAAGTGTAACCATACAGTTTCCTTCTGGAGAACATTTCTGCATTCAACTAGGTAACCATTTCACAATGTTTTTACATATTACATTCAAATTGTGTTTATTTATTATAAATAAATTATTAGAGAGAAATATTGAAAAATATTGAATAACATAATTAGAATACGTTGTATATAAATATTTATATAAATGGTCTTGTTTTAAAATTGTATTATTATTTAAATGCTTAGAATGTATATATTTTGTTATTATGTATTTATTTATATATTTATTATATTTTTTTTATATTGAAAAGATTCATTTTTCTTTTTCCTTTTTTTAAATTAATAAATTTTATTAAATATTTGTTTGCCAATTAAACAAAAATGTAATCGTACACCAGCAATTACTTTTTAAAATATTATTTTTTTTGTGTGTGAATAGTTTCATATAATATAATATCTATATTTATATCTAACAATATATTTGTAATCCAGCATAATTAATTGATACTTATCATTATGATAATCTCATTATTATTTTTGACATGATCTCAACATGAGAAAATTTAATTCTATATTATCACAGATGTTACCGTCAATTTCATCAACTTTAAACTTTCCTGACTGAAATTTGAATGCGAGATAGATAGAGAATCGTACACCGCGTAACGGTTAAAGAAGAAACTAGCAATTATTGCATAACTGTGACGTATCGTTTATGTCAATAACGTAATGAATCTATAATTGTTACATAAAATTGTTATGTAATTTTGGCGTTACTTTATTATATATGTATTTATGTATTTTGGTTAATGTAAATATGTATACTCTAATAGTTTCGTAAATACTACGTAATTTTAATGACATAATTGTAACGTTATGTTAAATACGTAACGTTTATGTATTTTGGTTAATGTAAATGTATATACTCTAAAAGTTTCGTAAATACTACGTAATTTTAATGACATAATTGTAACGTTATGTTAAATACGTAACATTTATGTATTTTAGTTAATGTAAATGTGTATATCCTAAAAGTTATGTAAATGCTACATAATTCTAATAACTAATTGTAACGTTATATTAAATACGTAACATTATTTTGTTGACACCATTGTATACATTCTGTAAAAACTTTATTATAATCATTACATACAGTATAATAACAAAATTGCGATATTTTTTTTATTTAATGTGACATCGCAATTTCGTTATTATAATTATATAATAGTTATAATAAGGTTCTTACAGAATATATACATTGATATCAACAAAATAATATTAATGTTACATATTTAACATAACGTTACAATTATGTCATTAAAATTACGTAGTATTTACGAAACTTTTAGAGTATACACATTTATATTAACCAAAATATTATAATTATATATAATAGTCATAATAAGGTTTTTACAGAAGATATACATTGATATCAACAAAATAATATTAATGTTACATATTTAACATAACGTTACAATTATGTCATTAAAATTACGTAGTATTTACGAAACTTTTAGGGTATACACATTTACATTAACCAAAATACATAAATGTTACATAACAAAGTAACACCAAAATTGCATAACAAATTCATTACGTTATTGACATAAATGATACGTCATTGTTTTGTTTCGCCGATTTATAACATATACATATATAGATTATTGTTTGAGATTGCAAATAAATCCGAGTTATTTCATGCAATTTCAAGTAAGTAAGCCTATCCATTTTAATCTATTTCAGTTGTTGTTATCATGCGTCGCGGTAAAATAAACAATAGAGAAAAAATTCACCCAGATCAAAAATATCTACGTACATAAATCATTAGGGCAATTAAAATGTCATAATAAATAACAATCCCGCAACGGGTACCGCACGGAGATATAACTGCCGATGTCGCAAAACACATGCGCAAAGCGATCACGTGGCTCTGGAAGGCCAATCAATAAAATAATCGATCCGCTCGCGCATGTCAGGCCCGTGCCTACTCCGCGCGAGAACCGGGCAGCCAATAACGTTCGGCGCCCTTGCGTCACATCACCACTTTTGAAATGATCGAAATCAATTGGTGCGTGATGACGTGACGGGCCCTAGCACCGCGTTGATAAAAGAGGCGTCGACGAAACTTTTCATCTTATCGTCTTTCCGCCGTGAAACACATATCACAAACCGCTTATTAGATAAACCGCAAAACCACGTTGACGACCGCCGCTTACTCCGCACTCTGATTTGATTCCGATTTTTCTGTAAATAATTACTATTGTGAAAAGTTTGTTAAATTGTTGTTTTTTTTAATTGTGGATAATATTAAAGTTTTTTTTTTTCTCAAATATAAAAGTGACTCATCCTTTGGTGCCGCGCGATCCTTTCTCTCGCATCGCGTTCGTGAACATATATTTTTGGTCCTTCGAGCCGGATGTTTCGTTGAGCCGGCACCCGCAAGTTCGCGAACGTGAGTTCCATCGGTGCGTGAAGTGAGTGTCCGCCAGCATCCAGCAAACTATCGAAGATGGATCTGCCCACGCTGATTGACTGTCAGCGTGAAATCCAAGTTCGCATCGCACGCTCAGTAGAGTATCTCAGAAAGCTGGGGAACGCCAACATCACCGCCAGCGCCGTCACCACTCGCACCAGGATCATTGACCAGTTGTGGTCGAAATTTGAGACGCAGCATGATCTCATCCGCTCAGGTCTGAAAGATAAATTCAATGAAAGCGATTATGTCAAATCAGGATTGCATGAGGATACCGAAAATCTCTATGTGGCACAACGGAGCTTGCTGGATGGCTACGCCGAGCAATTCCAGGAGTCTCCTCCGTCGCCCGTTCGCCGGAATACCGAGGGCGCTTCAAGGTCCTCGTTGCCGCGTATCAAGGTGCCGCTGTTCTCTGGCAACTACGCAGATTGGCCATCCTTCCGAGACCTTTTCCTCTCCGTCATCGGAGACAACACGTCGATCTCAAACATCGAGCGTCTTCACCATCTTCGTTCGAGCGTGACCGGACAAGCTGAAAAATTAATACGATCATTACCTGTCACCGGCGACAATTACGATCGCGCTTGGACAATCTTGAGCAAACATTATGAGAACAAGAGAGAACTTATCCGCTCCAACTTTGCCACATTCGTCAACGTGTCAAAGATGAAGGGAGATACCGCCGATGAGTTGAGTCGCATCCATAACGCCGCCACCACCGTCGTCAACGCGCAGGAGAGCATCGGTCGTCCGATCGACACGCACGGGATGGACCTCTTCAATTACCTCGTCACGGAGCTCTTCGACGCAACCACTCGCCTCGAATGGGAGTCATTCACATCAGGATCCACCGAACCACCATCGCTCGAAACACTTCTCGATTTCATTAGCCGACGGATTCTGACACTCAACGCTGTACGACCGAAAGCGATCAACAAACACTCAGGCGAAGCACGAGCGGCCAAATCTCACGTCACCAAGCACGGACCGGCATCTCCACAATGTGCACTGTGCCGGGAGAAACACACGCTCATGGCCTGCCGTGAGTTCAAGGCCAAGTCCTCTGCGGAACGAAAGACATTCGTGGAGACGAACAAGCTATGTTACAATTGCCTGGGGAACCACTTTCTCTCACGATGTCAATCGAAGAAAAACTGCTTCACTTGCAACGCACGTCACCACACAATGTTGCACGAGGCACACACCGCGTCTCCGGCCTCCGAGGTCAACAGGTCTGCCGCCGCATCAGCTTCCTCACTTGCCACGACACTAGCCACTACCCATCAGAGCGAGGATCGAAAGGCCATCCTCCTAGCAACGGCACGCGTCAACATAGCTGACAGGTATGGATCTCCTCACGCAGTGCGAGCTCTACTCGATCAGGGTTCTGAGCTGTCCATCATCTCCGAAACGGTGGCTCAACGATTACGACTACCTCGAGTTCACACAGGACTGTCCATCTTCGGGGTTGGAGGAGCCCGTCCAGGGCCAACCCGCGGCAAGGTCACGCTGAATATATCTTCAGACGTGACCAACGCCAAGCTCTCCGTGGTGGCATACGTTCTGCCGCGCCTCCTGCTGACGCAAGGTCCCGCATCAAGGACCAACCAACGTTGGCCTCACATTCAAGGCCTCCAGCTGGCCGACCCAACCTTCCAGGACGACGACCCCGCGGAGTTACTCCTGGGAGCGGAGGTCTGCTCGTTTATTATCGAGGCGGGCGTACGCAAGGGCGGTCCAGAGATGCCGATCGCCCAGAAGACCATGCTTGGTTGGATTCTCTCCGGGGGGTCAGATGCAACAGCAACCGAGGATCACCGCCGCACGTTCCGCTGCACCGCTGATTATGACCTCGCTGATCTGGTGCGTCGATTCTGGGAACAGGAACAGGAGCCCACCGCTGTCGCATCCCTCACTCCCGACGAACAAAGATGTGAGGAGCTCTTTGTGCGCAGTCACACTCGCACTGCCGCTGGGAGATATGTGGTGAGGTTGCCATTTTCCTCACCGCCAACAGCACTGGAGGAGACTCGCAGACCAGCGGAACGTCTCTTGACAGCCATGGAGCGACGCTGCGTCCAGGATCCTCGCTTCGGTGACCTCTACCGCAGCTTCATGCGGGAATACGAAGACCTGAGACACATGACGATGCTAAACACTGCGGTAATTGATCGTCAAGACAAGTGTTACTTACCACATCATGGGGTCTTCAAGGAATCCAGCACCACCACCAAGTTGAGGGTCGTCTTCAACGGATCGCAGCGAACGCGAGCAGGGGAAGCGCTGAACACGCATCTCCTCACTGGTGCAAACCTGCTTCCGACACTCGCCGACGTGCTGCTCCGATGGCGTCAACACCGCTACGTCCTCGTCGCCGACATAGAAAAGATGTACCGGCAGATTCTCGTGCATCCAGACGATTGTCGCTTCCAAACGATCCTGTGGCGGCATTCTCCGGACGATGAAGTGCAGGAATACCAGTTGAGAACGGTCACTTACGGTCTCGGTTGCGCTCCATTCCTCGCCATACGGACTCTTCACCAACTAGCTGAGGATGAAGAGGAGCATTTTCCTCGAGGCGCTGTGGCCTTGCGACGGGATTGCTACGTCGATGACGTCGTCACCGGAGCAACCACCCTCGAGGGAGCAATCGTCCTCCAGACGGAACTACGCAACCTCTGTAAGGCGGGTCGATTTCCGTTGAAAAAGTGGGCAGCCAACAATGAGGAGATACTGACAGGCGTCCCGCAGGATCATCGCATGCAACAATCGCAGCACTCATGGAATGGGGAGAGCCACTCAACGCTAGGACTTCGATGGCATCCTCAAGACGATCAGTTCTCCTTCGTGCTGCGTCCTCCGTCTATAAAGGAATACACGAAGAGACATGTCCTCTCTGAAACCGCACGTCTCTTCGATCCAATGGGTTGGCTCGCTCCAGTCGTCATCCGCGCGAAGATCCTCATCCAGACTACGTGGCTTCAGGGATTGGATTGGGATGCCCCACTGCCGACAGCCGACGCTCATCGTTGGCAGCAACTGCTGGGTGACCTCCATCTCCTCGACCGCCTGAGAATACCTCGCTGGCTAGGCACTGGACGTGGAGACTCATCGCTGCAACTCCATGGTTTCGCCGATGCATCCGAACGAGGGTACGCCGCAGCCGTATACCTCCGCATCGCTGAAAAAGAGGGAACGTCAGTGAAGCTGCTAATGGCCAAGAGCAAGGTGGCACCTGTCAAGCAAGTGACCTTGCCAAGACTCGAGCTTTGCGCCGCCGCCTTACTCACCACGTTGACACAGCATGTTCAAACCACGCTCGACTTGACAGACACACCAACTCATCTGTGGTCTGACTCGAAGGTCACGCTTCAGTGGATCCAAGGACACGCCTCGCGGTGGAAGACCTTCGTTGCAAATCGGGTGTCCCACATCCAAACCCTGTTGCCAAATGCACTCTGGAGACACGTGGCGGGTCAAGACAACCCTGCGGATTGTGCATCAAGGGGCGTTACTCCGTCGGAACTTACAAATCACGCATTATGGTGGACGGGACCTACCTGGTTGCTGGAGGAAGAGACTGCATGGCCAATCGCCGAGATGAACACCCAGGAGGACGACCTTTCTGAGAGACGAGCCGTTAGCCTACTGACCAAGAGCCTGGTCGTCATGGAACCTGAGCTCCTTCTTCGCTTCTCGTCGTTGCACCGCTTGTTACGAGTCACAGCATGGTGTCGACGCTGGCTTCGCACGGCAGAACCAACTAACACACCTGGACGGCCACTGACCTCGGACGAGTTGGAAGTAGCTCTGTCGCACTGGTTACGAGGAGTACAAGCACTTCACTTCCCTGACGAGGTCACCGCCATCTCCGCAGGTCGCACTGTTGCAACACGCAGTCCGTTGGCCAAATTGACTCCATACATTGACGCATAAGGCGTGTTAAGAGTGGGAGGACGTCTGAAGAATTCACTCTTGCCACAGGACGAGAGACACCCAATGATCGTCCCAGCAACCTCATGGCTGACTCGACTGCTAATCGATTCTTGTCATCGCCGGACCTTGCACGGAGGAGTGCAACTGACTCTGGGATTGCTTCGACAGCGGTTCTGGGTGCTTCGAGGACGTTCAGCGGTGAAGCAGCGATTACATCGCTGTGTCACCTGCACAAGGTGGCGAGCGACAACACCACAACCACCTATGGGCAATCTGCCCCACAGCCGGGTCACTCCAACACGGCCATTCCTCCGCACTGGACTGGACTACGCGGGGCCAATCCTCATCCGGACCAGCAAGGGCCGCGGTCACCGGGCCTACAAGGGCTATATTGCGGTCTTCATCTGCTTCTGGTCGAAGGCCATCCATCTAGAGCTCGTCTCAGATTACTCGTCGGAAGCCTTCATCGCCGCTCTTCGCCGATTTGTCTCCCGACGGGGTCTCTGCACCGACATCTTCAGCGACTGCGGCACGACCTTCGTTGGAGCTGACCGCACCCTACGAGAGCTCTTCATTGCGGCATCTCCGGAGGGTCGAGGCGTCGCACGCGCAGCTGCCAAGGAGGGTATCCGCTGGCACTTCAATCCGCCGGCGGCCCCGCACTTCGGTGGATTATGGGAGGCCGCTGTAAAATCTGCCAAGTATCACCTGCGGAGGGTAGGGGGTGATAGGCGAAACCACCCTCACCTTCGAGGAATTAAATACACTCCTCACTCAAATTGAAGCATGTCTCAATTCTCGACCGTTGCAGGCACTCTCCGACGATCCAGACGATGTTTCAGCGCTCACTCCCGGACACTTCCTGATCGGGGCACCTCTTCTCGCCATCCCTGAGCCGCTGCAGGAAGACGAACCTGGTTCCTCGAGATCACGATGGCAACATCTACAACAAATGAGAGATCACTTCTGGGGGAGGTGGTCGAAGGAGTACATCCACGGACTCACCTCTCGTCCAAAGTGGCTGAAGAATGAGACGGCACCCCACATCGGAGCTCTCTGCCTGGTGCGCTCCGAGATCTCTCCTCCAAGTCGATGGCCGCTTGCCCGGATCACGAAGCTGCATCACGGAGACGACGGCGTGGTGCGCGTGGTCACCATCAAGACCGCGTCTTCCGAGCTCATGCGTCCGCTCGTCAAGATCGTCCTGCTTCCCGGTGTTGAAGCAGACACGACGATTACCGATGCGTGAAAGATACGCGACGCACACCACACACGATACACACAATTATACACACTTCCGGTCACATCTTTCACACTTTACACAATACACAATTCACACACGATTCAAACACTACACGCCATTTGTACACCTAACGGAGCATTAATTATGCCATCATAATGCATCATTGTCTTACGCGACCACTCTCACTCGCGGTATTCACCAAACACGTGGCGGATATTTCACAGCTGATCGAGTCTAGCGCGACACGCGATCACCACGTGCGTCGTGACGCGCAGCCGCACCGCCACAATCACCGACCAATAAAGCGCGGCCCGCGGCCAGCAATCATCAACGAATTGTTTCGTCACAACGTAACAAGGCGGGCGGGATGTTTGAGATTGCAAATAAATCCGAATTATTTCATGCAATTTCAAGTAAGTAAGCCTATCCATTTTAATCTATTTCAGTTGTTGTTATCATGCGTCGCGGTAAAATAAACAATAGAGAAAAAATTCACCCAGATCAAAAATATCTACGTACATAAATCATTAGGGCAATTAAAATGTCATAATAAATAACAATCCCGCAACGGGTACCGCACGGAGATATAACTGCCGATGTCGCAAAACACATGCGCAAAGCGATCACGTGGCTCTGGAAGGCCAATCAATAAAATAATCGATCCGCTCGCGCATGTCAGGCCCGTGCCTACTCCGCGCGAGAACCGGGCAGCCAATAACGTTCGGCGCCCTTGCGTCACATCACCACTTTTGAAATGATCGAAATCAATTGGTGCGTGATGACGTGACGGGCCCTAGCACCGCGTTGATAAAAGAGGCGTCGACGAAACTTTTATCTTATCGTCTTTCCGCCGTGAAACACATATCACAAACCGCTTATTAGATAAACCGCAAAACCACGTTGACGACCGCCGCTTACTCCGCACTCTGATTTGATTCCGATTTTTCTGTAAATAATTACTATTGTGAAAAGTTTGTTAAATTGTTGTTTTTTTAATTGTGGATAATATTAAAGTTTTTTTTTCAAATATAAAAGTGACTCATCCTTTGGTGCCGCGCGATCCTTTCTCTCGCATCGCGTTCGGGAACAATTATTATGTAATTGTTTCGTAAATGATCCCTTCGTGTTTACTGGGTATCAGAGATGGCAAAATATCAATTAAATTTTTTATAATTGAACAAATGATATGTACAGATATAATTAAAATTTTTTTAATTGACGATTAATTTTAGAAAGATTAATTAAATTTCGTTACAATGACGATTGATATAAGCTACATTAATCGAAGATCATTTAATTAACAATTAATATGATCGAAGTCAATTAAAGATTATTTAACCCGCTAAACATGTAACTTTCTGGTAACGTCACATTTCGACTATAATTAAGCAAATTTGAAACGTTTACATGCAACGGTAATAAAAGGTTCCGTAAACGTCTCAAATTAACGTTTTATTAGTGTCAGTTTGTAGAACGTACCAGAAACGTTGCTTTTCCACATTAAATTTGACAATTCGGAACGTCACAAATGAAACATTTTGTAACGTTCAAGTAACATTTCGTATGAAACGTTTTCTTTGCAACTTTATAAACGTTACTTCAATGGTAGCATATACTATGTTTCTAAAACATTCATTTCGCTACGTACTTGAAACGTTTCATTCAAAACGTAAACTTTGAAAAACATTTCACTACTCCGCATTAACGTTATAAATGCGACATTATTAAAAGATTTAATTTTGCAGCCTCGTAAAGTGAACTCGCAATTTATCGTTGATAAATGATCATAACTTTTTAACAAATTGCAATTTTACAACAAATAAGTCTCAAAATATTACTCCTATTATTATAATTGTTCGATTGCGACCGCTGGCGGCCTCCGCGCGTATCAGAAAGTAAATAAGGGACATATTGATGAACGCGGCAAATGTCGCGCGTTGCAAGCGGTTGCCACTCACCGATTCGCTTTTTTGTTTCGCGCGTTATGATTGGTCGCTTGAGTTGCGACAACGCGCGATGTGCTTGTTTGTGCCGAGCAGTCGAGGGGATTTACCGCAGTAGTGTGCGAACGTGTCTTTTCGTATAATTGATTGTGCCGATTGATTTGTGCAGTAATAAAGTTCTCAAGAATAATAGTGTTTTTGACGTGATCGAATCCAAAATCTGGCTAACTTGGGTTGGATTCCTGGGTTATATTGCCCTCCCGCAAGGACGCTTCCTGCATATATAATTAACGCCCGGATAAGCGTATATTCCTTATTAATTGATTTTTTTTCTAACAATTGTTAGAAAAAAAAATCAATGACGTCGCACACTCAAACTTCTGTTGCTGAGGGAAATCAGCATCAGTTACATGAGGTAAGTAACAAACTTATTTACAGGGTTGGGAAGTAACGAGTTACTTGTAACGAAGTTACAGTTACAGTTACCTTTTTTCGGTAACTGTAACTGTAACTTAGTTACATTTTTTTAGTAACTAGTAACTATTTTAACAGTTACTTTATGAGTTACTTTTTTTGGAAACATGCGCTAAAAGTATCGTTCAAATATGGTAGCCATTATATTGTTATTAAATTCTGATAACAGTAACATATGAATCTTCATATGATTTAATCTTTTACCTACAATTCTCATATATATTTAGTGTACATAAAATAATACAACACATAATTAAGATCGACCAATCACAGTCAAGTATTTAAAAAAATTCTTAAATGTAATAATTGATCGATTTGCTTGCGACTTTGCGATTACCATTTAGTAAGTTACTAACTATTGTTACTGTTGTATATAAAGGTCATTCCCCAAGGAGAACAGAAGGTCAAAATTGTCAATTTAACATCATATTGATTAAATATTGACCAAAAAATGACATAAATTTAATCAATATAACATCAAATTGACATCATTTTGATTTTTCTGTTTTCCTTGAGTTATACATTGATGGTAATCGCAAAATCGCAAAAAAATCAATCACTATTTCATTAAAAAATTTTTTTAAATACTTGACTGTGATTGTGCATAAAATGTAAGCTCCTTATATTTAAAATAATGTATAATTATTTTTAAAAAGTAACTGAAAAGTAACGACTCGTTACTTTTTGAGTAACTATAACTGTAACGAGTTATTTTTTAAAATCGGTAACTTGTAACTGTAACTAATTACTTTTTCAATGAAATAACTGTAACTGTAACTAGTTACTTTTACAAAATAACTTTCCCAACCCTGCTTATTTATAACCTATACTAACCTAAAAAGTAATTAATATTTTACGTTTTAGAAAACTTTACTGTTCCAAGTGAACACTCGCACAAGCGGATTAGAAGTAGAAAAAAATATGAGAAAAAAAAATAAATGCTTTGTGTCCAAAAGACATATGCGTCGAATAGTCAGAAAAGAATTATTAGAAACTTTGTTGATAAATCACAAATTAATTAAAATACATGATAAATCACAAACTAAAACTGCATTCCAGTTAGCAACGCAAAAAGGAAATAGAAATGAAATAAATATTGAACAATTTGCACAGACCGAAAATCAATGTACTGCAGCATTTCCAACAGAAATAGATGAGGCAGAATCTATAAGATATATTGAAACGCTCGTCGATGATGATTTTCAATTACATAAATGTAACGTAGAATTTGACGATAAAGTTTCATCAGTGACTGAAGAGTTTGTACTTGATACTACTAAACAATGGGTTCTGAAGTATAGACATTTATTAAGCCAACGGGCCATTAACGATTTGTTGCAAATTTTACGAGTGCCATATCCAAAGTTTCCTGCAGACTCGCGTATTCTTTTAAAAACACCAAATTCGTGCCCCTATGAAATAATTAATATGCCCCCCGGTTTCTATTGTCACATCGGTATAGAGAATACAATTCGTAGACTCATCAATGACAGTATTAATATGCAAAATTTCTTATTACAAAATTCAGAACCAGTATTACCCATTAGTATAAACATAGACGGATTACCGATTTCAAACAGTTCAAAAAGTCAATTTTGGCCAATTTTGATTTCTCTAGATGTAGATTCAATTAGTCAAAATGCGTCAAAACCTTTTGTAGCTGGAATTTACCACTCAAAACCAGCTGATGTTAATCAATTTTTAAGTAAATTTGTTACAGAATTTAAACATTTGCAAGATAATGGATTTCATGGATGGTTTAACACATGTAATAAAACTGTTAAAATAAAGGTCAGTAAATTACTTTGCGATGCTCCAGCTAAATCATTCGTTTTATGTACGAAAGGTCACACTGGATTTTACAGTTGCACTAAATGTACTCAAAGTGGTACCTTTATTAATAACCGACTAGCTTTTCCAGATACCAATGTAGACTTACGAACTGATGCAAGTTTTAAAAATAAATTAGATGATGAATTTCATAAAGGTACAACTCCTCTTAAAAATATTAACATTGGGTTAGTTTCACAAGTACCCCTTTGATGGTATGCATCTGGTATTTCTCGGTGTAATGAAAAAACTGATAATGTTTTGGGTACGAGGACCAAAAAACATTCGTTTTATTGATGATGAGAAAAAAGCCATTAACGATCAAATATTATTTTTAAAGAATTATGTACCTAAAGACTTTGGCTGCTTACCAAGAAGCTTAGATGACATAGAGTACTTTAAAGCTGCTGAACTAAGACAATTTTTGTTGTACATTGGACCGATCGTTTTACAAAATATGAGAAACAAGAACATGTATACACATTTTATGACATTATCATGCGCTATTCGCATTTTATGTAGTCCTGCATTATATTCAGTTTATAATGATTATGCTTTGCAACTTATTCAGTATTTTGTTCAAAAATATTCATTTATGGTCCTGAGTTTATCAATCATAACGTACACGGCCTCATTCATTTACCTGCAGACTGCTTGTTGCACGGTCCACTAGATACATTTAGTTGTTTCAAATATGAAAATTTTCTGTACGAAATAAAACGAAAAATTAAAACAACAAAACACCCCTTACAACAAATTTGTAACAGACTAAAGGAAGAAGAGCAGAAAAAGAAACAAGACGACAAGACTTAGACTTATAATAATAAATTATCACGAAAAGTAACTAATATGTTATTCAAGGTGCCAGTTCAAAGTGAACATACGTAAAGTGTATATTATCTAAATTTAGTAATAATATATTACCATGAAAAGTAACTGTGATATTTTATTCAAGGTGCAAGTTCACATTGAATATACATACATATAAGTAAAACTGATTACAATTTGATTCTAGAAAATAAGTGCGATATGTTATTCTTAGTGCACAAAATATAATAGTCGTTTATAGAGATTTGATTTGAAATTCATACTAGCCCGTACAATGAAAAATAATTGCTCGTAATTCCAGAGTACCAATTTGTTAATGACTCAGAAAAATAACATGGCGGCCTGCTCTCAAAAAACTTTCGATGGGTAGAATAAATAATTGAAATAAGAGTTGTGAAAATTGTATAAATTAAAAACCTCCAATCTTTCTTTAGTAAAATTTCGAATTTTTGTATCAATTTCCGATTTGTGTTATATCGTATTTTCAGGAAGTAAGTTATTGATCAGAAAACTTTGCCTTGTTGCTCGAAACGGGTGTATATTAAGTAAAATTTATAAATGTACAGTTCTCAGGTCAACTACAATAAAGCTATACGCTTAAAAAGTTTACTGATTATTTGTCGTAATATACAATAAAAAATTACATATTAATTATTCAAGATACAAGTGAGAAATAAATATCATTAAAATATACAAAAAAAATTTATCAATTTGACTCTGAAAAGTAAGTGACATTGTTCTCAAAGTGCAAGGTTTCATTTGACTTACAATTTTCTTCAGAAACACAGAAGAAAAAGGTATTTGTATATAGTTTTGTATATTCACTTCGTTGTGTGTGTAGAGCTTTTAAAAATACGTTGAATCCTTATTCTAATCTTATCTTCTTCTAATGTAATACTTTTCGTATTTCAAATGTTGTAGTAATTATTCTGTAAGAGCTTTGACATTATTTCTAAATGGACATCGAGAAACATCATAGTTTTTTGAAAGCAGGCCGCCATGTTATTTTTCTGAGTCATTAACAAATTGGTACTCTGGAATTACGAGCAATTATTTTTCATTGTACGGGCTAGTATGAATTTCAAATCAAATCTCTATAAACGACTATTATATTTTGTGCACTAAGAATAACATATCGCACTTATTTTCTAGAATCCAATTGTAATCAGTTTTACTTATATGTATGTGACGACCCGTTTTGTCGTCACTAGAAGCCGCGCAAGCACGAGGCCGACCGTCCGCCCGCGCTCATATAAACGGCCCCTGTCGGGGCCACCACACATCGAACACGTGGGAATTTGCCTTTTCGCCCCACCCGACCGGACCGCCCCACTCCAAGTTAGTTGGAGGGGGCTGACCGACGGGTATATAAAGCGGCGCAGCCGAGACTTCGACACCAGTCCCGTCCTGGTCTCTTGAGCGTACTCAAGGACCACTCCTCACCTCCGAACATCACCCCGGCCGACGAGCGTTCTCGTCGGGTAGGCCGAGCGTCCTCGGTCACCGGATCCTCTCCGAACAGCACCCCGGTCGACGAGCGTTCTCGTCGGGCAGGCCGAGCATTCTCGGTCTCCGGATCCTCTCCGAACATCACCCCGGTCGACGAGCGTTCTCGTCGGGCAGGCCGAGCGTCCTCGGTCACCGGATCCTCTCCGAACATCACCCCGGCCGACGAGCGTTCTCGTCGGGTAGGCCGAGCGTCCTCGGTCACCGGATCCTCTCCGAACAGCACCCCGGTCGACGAGCGTTCTCGTCGGGCAGGCCGAGCATTCTCGGTCTCCGGATCCTCGCCGAACATCACCCCGGCCGACGAGCGTTCTCGTCGGGCAGGCCGAGCGTCCTCGGTCACCGGATCCTCTCCGAACAGCACCCCGGTCGACGAGCGTTCTCGTCGGGCAGGCCGAGCGTCCTCGGTCACCGGATCCTCTCCGAACAACACCCCGGTCGACGAGCGTTCTCGTCGGGCAGGCCGAGCATTCTCGGTCTCCGGATCCTCTCCGAACATCACCCCGGTCGACGAGCGTTCTCGTCGGGTAGGCCGAGCGTCCTCGGTCACCGGATCCTCTCCGAACAGCACCCCGGTCGACGAGCGTTCTCGTCGGGCAGGCCGAGCATTCTCGGTCTCCGGATCCTCTCCGAACATCGCCCCGGTCGACGAGCGTTCTCGTCGGGCAGGCCGAGCGTCCTCGGGCACCGGATCCACTCCAAACATCACCCCGGCCGACGAGCGTTCTCGTCGGGAAGGCCGAGTTCCCTCGGTCACCGGATCCTCCGAGAGCCACCGACATCTTGCGGAGCTCGCCCTTCTCAGGGCGCCCGAATCCAAGGCGGTTTACGGAGCTCGCCCTCTTTAGGGCGCTCGTATCCACGCCGCGTTGGGTAAATTTCGTCCGCCACGCTACTATCTTAGTTATAAGTCGTGTCCGCGTCCGTATGATTTGGTCGCGTTTCGTCCGTCGCGTTATTATTTGTAAACCTTTAGTTATAAGTCGTGCCCGCGTCCGTATGATTTGGTCGCGTTTCGTCCGTCGCGTTATCATTTGTAAACCTTAGTTATAAGACGTGTCCGCGTCCGTATGATTTGGTCGCGTTTCGTCCGTCGCGTTATTATTTGTAAACCTTTAGTTATAAGTCGTGCCCGCGTCCGTATGATTTGGTCGCGTTTCGTCCGTCGCGTTATCATTTGTAAACCTTAGTTATAAGACGTATCCGCGTCCGTATGATTTGGTCGCGTTTCGTCCGTCGCGTTATCATTTGTAAACCTTAGTTCCAAGGCGTGTCCATGTCCGTATGACTTGGTCACGCTTCGTCCGTTGCATTCCTTGTATTCCTTAGTTATAAATCGTGTCCGCGTCCGTATAAGTTGGTCGCGGTCCGCACTTCCTGCGATTCTCCTCTGTACGCGTAGACTAGATAATAAGTCAACTCTTGCAGGGCGGCTTCAATAAACTCTGTTTTTACCAGAACGATTGGCGTGGTTATTGCGAACCTGAGTCTCCCCCCTCTTCCCGAATCCTGGCACCGACGAGCCGATCCGTGGCGTCGGGAAAGGAGCCCCGTTACATGTATGTATATTCAATGTGAACTTGCACCTTGAATAAAATATCACAGTTACTTTTCATGGTAATATATTATTACTAAATTTAGATAATATACACTTTACGTATGTTCACTTTGAACTGGCACCTTGAATAACATATCAGTTACTTTTCGTGATAATTTATTATTAGATTGTTTAAATTTTTGAGTACCTTCTTTTGAACATGGCCTGACCTTTTCATTTTTATGATTTTTTAGGATTAATTTTATAGACAAGTATATTCTCAGATGTTTTTTTGAGTCAAAAAAGTTTCTAAAGGATAACGATGATATTATTGTTAGTAAGGCTGACGAAGGACAAACGACGGTGATCCTTAATAAAATTGACTATATGGAAAAAATGGAAATTTTATTAAATGACAAATCGACTTACAGAAAAATCAATAAAAATCCTGTTAAAAAATTAACTAATAAAATGCATTCTCTCATCAAGTCTTGACTCGATAATGAATTGATAGACATGACCACGTATAATTATTTAAACGTAACCAACGGGAACTTACCATGATGTTACGGGTTACCGAAAATCCACAAAATCGATTGTCCATTGCGAATTATAGTGTCTTCATTATGTAGTCCGTTGTATAATCTTTCTAACTACATCCATAATATACTCGTTAATTCGATTAAGAAACCGGGATCTTTTGTTAAGGATAGTTGGTCCTTCGTCGAGAGTATTAGGAATAAGGTGATTACTGATGACGAATTACTAGTGTCATTAGACGTTACCTCCCTGTTTACGAATATTCCGAAAGAGTTAGTAATTAGCGGCGTAAAAAAGCGTTGGATGGACATTTCAACCAATACGAAATTCAATCTTTCCCAATTTTTATATGTGATTGAGTTCATATTAGACTCTATACTAGTTTTGTTTTTAATAGACAGTATTATGAACAGATTTTTGGCAGTCCTATGGGGTCTCCGCTCTCACCCATATTAGCGGATATCGTAATGGATGATTTAGAGACTAACTGCCTAGAAAGATTGAGTTTCAAAACCTCGTGGTTCTGCAGATATGTGGATGATATTTTCACAATTATCCCATGCGAGGGTGTTGATGAAATTTTGTCGGTTTTTAATGATTACCATCCTAGATTAAAATTTACTCATGAAATTGAAAGTAACGACTCGATTAATTTTTTGAACACTACTGTGATGAGAAAGAATGGTATTCTATTAACTAATTGGTTTATGAAACCCACTTGTTCGGGTAGATATATCAGACTATTATTCAAACCATCCCTTTAAATACAAAAAGAATACCATTTTTAGTCTGGTCGATCATGCGATTTTATTATCGGACGACAGTTTTCATCCAGCAAACATCGCTAAGGTTAACGGTACTCGATACTGATAAACAATGGTTTTCCGTCGAATGTGGTTAATAAATTTGTAAAAAATAGGCTAAAATTACTTGAGACACGAAAAAACGACGATCGCAATGTTGACAATGATAATTTAGTTAGTGAAAAATTTGACCGCATCATAAAATTACCGTACGTCAAAGAACTAAGTGAAGACGTTTCGAGATTATTGCAATCTACGGGCATGCAAAGCGTTTATTGTATACCGAAAAAATTGAATACACTAATTAAACGTGTCAAAGATCCTTTGCCTTTAAAAGAAAAAACAGGAGTTGTATACAAAATTAACTGCGCAAATTGTTCCTCATCATACGTCGGTCAGACTAAACGACAATTAGGCACACGCATAAAAGAACATTTTAATAATATTAAGGTACACAATAGTAATTATTCAGTCATTAGTAATCATAAATTCGATAATGGTCATGATTTTGATTGGTCCGCTCTTGAAATTTTACATCATGAGAAATATGTACGAAAAAGAGAAATCGCGGAGATGTTTTTTATCAAAAAATTTGACAACACAATCAATTTACAAAAAGACACGGATAATCTAAATATTGTTTACGATAAACTAATAAAGGTCGTTTAGTTTGATCGAAGTAATGAGTATCACCTTTAAAAAAAGGTAAAAAAGGCGACCAGTTAAGGGCACGCCATTAACAAAAATTATTTATTGCAAACCCATGTAGAATCCTATGAAAGATTAATCATTGCAAACCCATGTAGAATCCTAGGCAAAATTAACCATTGCAAACCCATGTAGAATCGTACCCATTGCAAACCTATGTGGAATCCTATGAAAAATTAACCATTGCAAACCCATGTAGAATCCTATGAAAAATTAACCATTGCAAACCCATGTAGAATTGTATTAAAAATTATCCATTGCAAACTTATGTAGAATCCTACATTGCAAACCCATGTACAATAGAATTGTATGAAAAATTATCGATTATAAACCCATGTACAATCGTAACAAAAGTAATGAAATAAAAAAAAATTGCGACAAGTGAAAGTAGAAACTTGTACCAGTGGAAAATTAAAGTTGCAGACATATATATAGTCGTATAATGAATCAGTAAAAATTTAAATTTGCAAATGTAGAATCGTACCATAAAAAAACTTATCTTTTAAAAAAAAAGATAAACAAGATGCCAAGTCCATTAATATAAAATAAAAAGAAATAAAAAAATTGTAGTTAAAAAAACTGGGCGCGCTGCTAAATAATATTCTAATGATATTAAAATTAAATTGTTATTTTTAAACTCATTGCAGTTAAAATATGTTTTGTGTTTAAATTAATTAATGTTACTTTAAGGTGCTAAATAATATTCTAATGATATTAAAATTAAATTGTTATTTTTAAACTCATTGCAGTTAAAACATGTTTTGTGTTTAAATTAATTAATGTTACTTTAAGGTGCATTGTAATTTTGAAACTTAGCAGCGCGCCCAGTTTTTTTAACTACCATTTTTTTATTTCTTTTTATTTTATATTAATGGACTTGGCATCTTGTTTATCTTTTTTTTTTAAAAGATAAGTTTTTTTATGGTACGATTCTACATTTGCAAATTTAAATTTTTACTGATTTATTATACGACTATATATATGTCTGCAACTTTAATTTTCCACTGGTACAAGTTTCTACTTTCACTTGTCGCAATTTTTTTTTTATTTCATTACTTTTGTTACGATTGTACATGGGTTTATAATCGATAATTTTTCATACAATTCTATTGTACATGGGTTTGCAATGTAGGATTCTACATAAGTTTGCAATGGATAATTTTTAATACAATTCTACATGGGTTTGCAATGGTTAATTTTTCATAGGATTCTACATGGGTTTGCAATGGTTAATTTTTCATAGGATTCCACATAGGTTTGCAATGGATACGATTCTACATGGGTTTGCAATGGTTAATTTTGCCTAGGATTCTACATGGGTTTGCAATGATTAATTTTTCATAGGATTCTACATGGGTTTGCAATAGGATAGGATTCTACATAAGTTTGCAATAAATAATTTTTGTTAATGGCGTGCCCTTAACTGGTCGCCTTTTTTTACCTTTTTTTAAAGGTGAGTTTTTAGAGATTATATCATTCATTTTTGTATATGATAAGCATCTTTACATAAATAAGCAAAGAACCCGCCACCACCCCCGTCATATTTCAAAATACGATGGTCCTCTTTGCTTATTATAGATAAAAATAATTATCTTGTATTTTAAGTAAAAAATATTTTTTTGCACTTCACGAATAATGCAGAATGTAAAGCGTTGTCATGAAATTGCTAATATATTACGAAATCTTTTTTTATATAGGACTGATTGAAATACAATATTAAATGATTAAATAGTAATAGTCATAAACTTGATATTATAAAAATCTATTTAGGAAGAATTTTATAACTACTTTATTTTATATCGAATTTATAAGTATTATTTATTACCTATTTTTTGTAAAAATATTATATAAACATTTTTAGCACCTCTAGGCCACTGTCTCTTTTTTACTTCTGCATCATCTATTTCGATCCAAATATTAGATAGTCCTTCTCTACATATGCTTACATAATGACCTTCATCGGTGCACGAACTATCATAAAGTATAGCACTCATCGTCTTGTACAATTGTCCCGCTATTAATACTTTAGTTGTTGGAACAGCACATAAATTAAATTTGTTTTCTGCTTTTATTAATTTACCATCTTGTGCTAAAAATAGTATTAAACGAATAACAATTATTTCTCTTGTTAATGTTACTTCATTTTTTAATATTTGATCAGTTCCAGTACAATATTCACATGATTCGTTGTGTAAGTGAAACCAATGTGAAAATGTAGAATTTAATAATTCATTAAGATTACAACTTTTTTTCTTTAAATTATCAAGGAAAATTGAAATAGCAATATTATTTTCAACAATAGTTTTTGTATTACCACATGTTTTGCATCGCTTGGTAGAAGTTACTTGATGTTGTATCAAATTTGTAATGCAATCATATTTTTCGCAAAGTGCCGTAAGAAAATCGTACGCGTTTTGTCTTACCATACTCGAAAAATATTCTCCTAAACATTGCCGTATTGCATATGTATTTAGATTACGCATTCCATTTTCATATCGATGCATTAATATACGTAAAACGTCTGTTTTATTGCAATTAATCAACTGCTGCCTAATAATATTTAAATGTAATAAACATTGCAATACTGTATTTGCATAACATGAAATCTTGTCTGTATTCTGAAAACCACGTATGATCCAAGCAGTGCTTTGAATTCTTTTATTTGAAACCGTATGTTGAATTTTTCGATCTGAATTTGATTTTTGAACAGAAGTAACTATTTTTGGTAACGCCCATGGAACATCTTTTACTTTACGACAACGTTCTTTTGACACAGCAATCATTTCTGCTTTCGGATTGTATATCTGTTTTAAACGATTATATTCAATAATAACTTTTTTGTTAGCTATTACTGCTGAAGGATCAAAGTTTATTAAATGCACTCCTTCTAGAGATGTTACTCGCGACAAGGCAACATAAATTTGACCACAACTAAATACAGAGTTGCCAATATCCATAACAACACTTTGCAAACTTAATCCTTGGCTTTTATGAATAGTGATGCCATAACTTAAAGATAATGGAAATTGTTTCCGAATCACATACGCTCTATCCAATACCTGAAATTTAGCCGTTACTCTTTCAATTTCATATTCTAAACCTGATGGTAAAAGAAGTTTAATCTTTTCTACGTCATCAGTAGATGTTTCTCGTACAATTGAAATTACTTTAGCAATTGTACCGTTTACAAGACCCAAACTGGCATCGATGTTACGCCGAATCATAACTTTTGCTCCAATTTTAATTGTAATTTGTTTTGAAAGTCTAGCTGTTCGAGAACTATCATCATCGTTATTTGACAATACTTTTAATACTTTCTTTTTTACATATGATGTACAATCAATCGTATCTTCAGCAATTAATAATATTTCTTTGGAAGTAATGCGACTTAACATTGCATTATTAAGGACATCACACATATTACAAGTAGGAAATAAACAAACAGTGTCCGATGATAAACTGTTAATAAAATCACATAATTTATTTAATCTAGATTCGAAAGAATCAGCTTTGAAAGATATTTTTCTACTCTCTAGAATTTTACAATCAGATTTTGTCACTAAACCAATACGAATTCGCGACAATAATTCACGGTATGAATTATCTCCTTGCTGACGCATATTGATTATTAATTCATTATATTCAAATAATGTAATCCATAAATTAACAGCATTTAAAGAACCAAGATAATTAGCAATTTTTTGATCGGATAAATGTGTAAAGATAAGATCTTCGCGTACAGGAGGCAATTGAAGCAAGTCTCCGAATAAAAGAATATGCTTTCGACCAAACCAACCATCATCGCAATCACTAGTATCAAATATCTCAGACAATCGAAGATGAATATATATTAAAGTCAAATTAGATATCATTGACACTTCATCAATTACGAAAAGAATAACATCTTTAAGATCTGTTCGTAAAACTTTTAATACACAATCAGATAATTGTTTATACTTATGAGTTTGACCATGTTCAACGGGTAATTGAAGCAATCTATGAACTGTCAAACCATCTATATTAAATGCTGCTATACCAGTAGGTGCTGTTACAGCAGTATCTTTGTTGAGATTTTGTTTTATCCAGCATTTAATAGTCTTGATTAAGAAACTTTTTCCAGTACCACCTTCTTCGCTAACATATAATCGTAATATTGATTTATCGGACTCTACAGCATTGGTAACTTTATCAAATACTCGTTTTTGATCCGTATTTAATTTTACTATCATGTCAGATACATCAATTTCTTGAATTGCTCTATCACCAAGATCTTTAAAATCTTGCATTGCTTCACCAGCCTCTAAATTTTGAATACCTATTGCATTTTCAGGATCATCCTGAGACTGCTCTTTTTGCAAATCGTCATCTAAGCATTGCTGAACTAACTGTTTTGCAGTTTCAAATGCTTTTTGCAATTCTTCTAATTTTTCATGATATTGCAATGCTTCTTTAAGATGCAGTTTTACTTTGTGAAACGATTCGGTATAAGTATCGCATTCATTTTTAAGATCCTCTAATTTTTGCCATGGTTTAAACATAAGCAATAACGCAAAGAAATAATTTTCCGGCTGTGTATTAACATTATATCTAAAATGATTAATAAGATATCCGCGCTGTCGCCGTTTAAGATAACAACCATTACCTATTTTATAATATTCAATAAACTTATTTTTCGGTTTGATCTTTGAGATATCGTACCACTGTGCAAATTCATAAAGAGACGTATTTTCTAATTCGTTTGGTCTATGTGGATAATGATCATCTGTCAAAGATTGATAAAATATATCTGTAGATTCAGGATCAAGAGCTTCAATTTCTTTACGACTTTTTAATTTTCTATATCGTATTTGATTAACATCTAACCATCTGATGGTTGTATTTCGATCAGTTCCATACAAAGGAATACCTAACAATGTATCAGCAGCTTCGAGAGCTCCACATTCTCTATTATTCGTAAATCGCAAAGCAATATTCCAAAGATGACTCGCTAATGATTTGTTTTTGTTATCCTTACTATCAAGAATATTCTCAGATAATTCACTTTTTCCCGCTTTATTCATATATTTAGTAACATACCAGGTTAGCAGCGATGATTTTTCACCAATAAATTGTATATCCATATTACCTTCCCATGCAGTAAGAAGAACAGGATTATAGTCATTTATATTACCTTCATTATCCGTTCGAGGAAGATCGTAAAGTCTACTTTTATGTTTCAATTGTTTTCTACCGGCTATCGAAGTTGCCACATCCCTGATATTCAAAGTTTCAGTAACGGGACGAGGAAATCCAAAACGACATCGACGAATAACTTTACGTCCTACTTTTTTAGAACGAAGACAATAATCATTAAAATATCTTGGGAAATATTCATTTTTCGATTATCATACCTTAATACTTTTATGCACAGAATAATGAGACGAATCAGTTGGTGTAAAGAAAACACATAGTTACCTTTAAAAAAAATATGAAAATTGCAATAAGCAGTTAAATAATTTTTCTTTAAGACAACTATGTGTTTTCTTTACACCAACTGATTCGTCTCATTATTCTGTGCATAAAAGTATTAAGGTATGATAATCGAAAAATGAATATTTCCCAAGATACAAATGATTTTTATTACTCATATATAGTGAAAAATATTTCTTACTGATTTCTGTATTACAAGCAAGCATGGCAATTTTGAAGTGTTCATTATTATAAAATAACTGATTTATAAAAGCACAAAATAAATTTTACCTATTTTTATATTTTTATTATTTAAATTAATTTTTGAGTAAATTGAAAAAATTACAATTATATCTGCGATTATATACGCATAATAATTATAATAAAATAAAATATGAAAATAACATTACGCGATTTTATTCGGATAACTTTATAATACGTAAAAATATATTGTGACATAATTAATTTTATTAATTTTTAAGGCAATAATAGCATTCGAAAGTGGACTTGTTCCACCAAATATTCTTGTAACCATCATTGTTCATTTTAATATGTTTACATGTGGCATAAATTCTTTTAGCATTTTTTGCTTTTTGAAGATATAGCACAGACACCGCTATATATTAAAAATATATGCATACTCATACATAGGCATTTATATAAGATTTATATAATTACAACTAATATGTAACATGACATTGTAGAGAATGTAACCTACATACATGTTACATGCAAAGAGGTTACATGTCATCAAATCTGACATCTGATCTGACATATATCTAACATCATGGATCATGGAGCGACATACTATCGCCGTCTGTTGTAAAACGTGCGAGATGGACATTTCCAATACATGCATCTATTCATGTGTTGTGTACGTGTGATATATGTGTGCGCATGTGTTGTATACGTGTGAATACGTGTAGCACGATACTACTATGTTTGCGTGGTCGATGATGACGGGGACGTTTCTTAAAAGAAATTTTTCATATTTCGACTTTGCAATTATATATCTCTGCTTACAAATCACGTAGAGCAGAAATAAAGACACTTTTATTATATAATTCAAACTCAATCTATCGATTAAGTCTAGTATAAACTCGATTGCTTCAGCCGTTATTGAGAATTCGAAATATTATAAAGACTCAAATGTCCGACTCGCGTTAAGATACACGGTGTCTCGGCTACGCCCTTAACTGGTCGCGAGACACTACCGTGTCTCTTGATATAAAGAGCTTGAAACCAACACAAAAATATAGTTAATTGTTTCACATTATATCATGTCACATTTTAAGATCAGAAATTAAGTTTCTATATAGAAAGTTGTGTTTTAGGTAGGATACATATTAATGTGTGGAAATATTTATTGTTACTCAGTTACTTTTTAATTAATTTTTTAATTTTCTAATAATTGTCATTATTATAATTTGTAGCACTTGATAAGGGCCGAAACCCATGGCCGAAACGTCGTGAATATTAAATAAAGATCATTAAATAGCCAGAGTTAGTTGATTAAATTACTACCATATTTTATAAAAATATGAATTTTTGTCCTATTAGTAATTCAGAACTAATGTTCTTATCACTCCTATCGTTCTTACATGCGTACATTCATATATTTAATGCGTTCACAGTTGTAGATTCAGAAACGATATTTTTTTTCTTCAGGATTCTGTAAATGCGGTAGTACAATAAAATGTATTTTAGAAGATAAGGATCCATCCACTAACTGCGTGAAATTAAATTGCACGTATACAAAAGGAAAAGAAAATTGTGGAAAAAAATATCTAAGAAATCCAACAAGGAAAATTATCGCGAAAGAATTGCAAAATAAATCAACTTATGTGTATCGTGCAGAAAAGGCACATATGCTAATGGAAGAGGGAGACCCAGAGCCTCCGCATTTATATAGTTCTATGGTTCTACGTAAAACAAAATCAGAAGCGGCAATAACAGATTACGTAGATCCAGATGTTTTTAAAGCATTAGTGATTTTAAAATTTTCGTCATTACAGAATGTAATACATAATATTGGATTAGATCCTTTTTTTATTCATTACTGGAGTAATCATCAACTTAATGTTTACAAAAAATACGCCATTGAAAACAAAAACAATTTGTGTATATTTGTTGATGCAAGCGGTAGCATCGTTCAAAAATTATATAAGGCGGATGGATCAAAATCCAAACATATGTTTTTATATATTTGTGCTATCAATTGCAAAAGTGGACAATTTTCAATTTGCCAAATGATAAGTGAAAGTCACAATGTTAATTCGATACATTTTTTTGGCAGAATGGGTACGTTCTGGTGCACTGATACCCAAAGAAGTGGTATGCGATTCCTCAAAAGCACTTTTAATTGCAATTATTCGCGCTTTTACCAATTATACTAATATAGAAGATTACGCGGATTCATGTAAAAATTCCACTTTACCTAAATGCTATATTAGAATTGACGTCGCACATTTTATAAAATCATACTCTAACTTTTTTAAATCATTAAACAAAAGAGTAAAAACTTTTTATCTTCACGCACTTGGTCAATTAATACTTTGCAGAAATGTCTCAAATGCTAAAGAAATAATTAAGTATATTTTTACAATAGCATTATCCGAAACCGATGGCAATTTGGAAAATGGCAATTCTACGCAATGTGATGAAGCAAGAATTAAACTAATAAACTTAATGACAACTAATGGATTGGAATTAGAAAACTTTGAAACCGATAATAGTACTAAAGACGAAATTGAAAGCAAACCGAATGAAATAGAGAATTTTATTAATCCGTTTGAAAATTCATGGACCACGTGGGGTAAAAAAATTTTAAGTGATGTTAAATCATTAATTATTTTAAATGAAGGCAATAGAATTAACCCACATTATTATCCTCAATTAGTCGAACGTCTAATGATTGATATTAGATCACTATCTCTTTGGACAAATGTTTATACAGATAAATTTGGTTACGGTCGCATACCTGCTTCTAGTGCACCAGTCGAAAGTGAATTCAATAAATTAAAATCTTTATTGTTAAAAGATTGTCCACTGTTGCGTGTTGATTCCTTCGTTCAGAAGCATGTACATTTTTTACATGGAACTACAAAACTTATTGAAGCACAAAATAATGACAATATTGTATCTGTTCATACAAAAAACATACTTGATGTACCTATAACTTCCACGCCTCTTAAAGAACCTGACTTTAAGGTATTGTCTGATTCTAATAATTCATGTCCAGTATGTCAAAATAATGATCAACCAACAGGTGCACATACTTGTTTTTTATGTAAAAAACATGTACATGCATTGCCTGAATGCTCTGTACCGTTTGGAGATGCTGAAGAAGGTTACGGCCAACCTCGCATATGCATAATGTGTAAAAATATAGATAATCCTAAAAAAATCATAAAAATGAAAAGGTCAGGCCATGTTCAAAAGAAGGTACTCAAAAATTTAAACGATCTAATAATAAATTATCACGAAAAGTAACTGATATGTTATTCAAGGTGCCAGTTCAAAGTGAACATACGTAAAGTGTATATTATCTAAATTTAGTAATAATATATTACCATGAAAAGTAACTGTGATATTTTATTCAAGGTGCAAGTTCACATTGAATATACATACATATAAGTAAAACTGATTACAATTTGATTCTAGAAAATAAGTGCGATATGTTATTCTTAGTGCACAAAATATAATAGTCGTTTATAGAGATTTGATTTGAAATTCATACTAGCCCGTACAATGAAAAATAATTGCTCGTAATGCCAGAGTACCAATTTGTTAATGACTCAGAAAAATAACATGGCGGCCTGCTCTCAAAAAACTATGATGTTTCTCGATGTCCATTTAGAAATAATGTCAAAGCTCTTACAGAATAATTACTACAACATTTGAAATACGAAAAGTATTACATTAGAAGAAGATTAGATTAGAATAAAAATTCAACGTATTTTTAAAAGCTCTACACACACAACGAAGTGAATATACAAAACTATATACAAATACCTTTTTCTTCTGTGTTTCTGAAGAAAATTGTAAGTCAAATGAAACCTTGCACTTTGAGAACCATGTCACTTACTTTTCAGAGTCAAATTGATATATTTTTTTTGTATATTTTAATGATATTTATTTCTCACTTGTATCTTGAATAATTAATATGTAATTTTTTATTGTATATTACGACAAATAATCAGTAAACTTTTTAAGCGTATAGCTTTATTGTAGTTGACCTGAGAACTGTACATTTATAAATTTTACTTAATATACACCCGTTTCGAGCAACAAGGCAAAGTTTTCTGATCAATAACTTACTCCCTGAAAATACGGTATAACACAAATCGGAAGTTGATACGAAAATTCGAAATTTTACTAAAGAAAGATTGGAGGTTTTTAATTTATACAATTTTCACAACTCTTATTTCAATTATTTATTCTACCCATCGAAAGTTTTTTGAGAGCAGGCCGCCATGTTATTTTTCTGAGTCATTAACAAATTGGTACTCTGGCATTACGAGCAATTATTTTTCATTGTACGGGCTAGTATGAATTTCAAATCAAATCTCTATAAACGACTATTATATTTTGTGCACTAAGAATAACATATCGCACTTATTTTCTAGAATCAAATTGTAATCAGTTTTACTTATATGTATGTATATTCAATGTGAACTTGCACCTTGAATAAAATATCACAGTTACTTTTCATGGTAATATATTATTACTAAATTTAGATAATATACACTTTACGTATGTTCACTTTGAACTGGCACCTTGAATAACATATCAGTTACTTTTCGTGATAATTTATTATTAGATCGTTTAAATTTTTGAGTACCTTCTTTTGAACATGGCCTGACCTTTTCATTTTTATGATTTTTTTAGGATATCACTTATTTTTTAAAGTACAGATATATAGAGCAGCTTTCTAGTAATTCAAGTATCACAAATATATGTATTTTCGATTCTTATCACATAACTTTGTATAAGTAACAATTTATGCAATACAGTTCAAAATAATTGAAATATATGGTATATATGTACATATATAAAATATATAATTATATTATAGTATACATATATATTTTATTTAATCATATATGTTGTTCGAGATTCGAACGTTTAAAAAACCTGCAGGATTAAGAGCATTAAAACATCATTGCGTTAAATTTCATGCAGCCGTTTCATCCCCATGCAACATGCATCATGCATAATTTTAAATTAACATTATTTAAAATAGCGCTCGGCCGCACTGGTATACGTATACGTACCCCGCGCCTGCGAAAAGAAAGCGCTTACGTCGACTCATCGATAATTGTAAACACCGCGGTCGCGCGAGAGGAGATACATTTTAGTCCCGTTAACAACAAAAAGATTATTTTTCTAAAAGTAAATAATTACACAAAACGCTCTTTCGACCTCAGCCGAACGATAGAATAAAGAGAATTATTCTCGACTATTCTAGAAACACGGGCCTATAAAAACCTCCTCTCTCGTGATCGCGGCGCTCTTTTCCGATTGCTCGTCGCGTTAAGAGTGTGTTTCTACTGTACGAAAAAGGATCGCTTGTTTTTTTCGTTTTACCACGTTTAATTACCGTTGCTTGCGGAACATTTAATTATTAATTACCGACTCGGCTATTTCTTTTGGATTCTCTTAATCAGTTATCTTTTTGTAAATTCTGTGCGGTTTCAGTACTTGTATTTTTCTTTGTTTTAGTTTCAAATATAGTTATATTAAACGATACGTGTGTGTCGAGTGTAGTGCCTCGCCGTCTTCTCGCTTCCGACATCCTTATCCTGCCTCCTGTCGCGCACATTATTTTTGGTCCTTCGAGCCGGATCCTCCAGAACCTCCTGTGAATCCGGTGCCACGGAAGCGTAGAGTTTTTCAGTGCATCTGAAAAATAAGACAGTGTCAGAGATGGCAGACACGGCAACTATAATTACCAACGCCACCGCGCTATATGGCAAGATCTCGCGCGCATACGATAACCTTCGGAAGCTCGGCGAGGCCAACATCACACTCGGCGCGGTGGAAGCCCGGCTTCTGAATCTCGACAAACTGTGGGAGAAGTTCGATGCGATGAATGATATCTTGGCTGAGCGTGTAGACGAAATAAAACATGACGTCTATGCTAAACAGGACATACCTTCACTCGGCGAAGAGTCTTACCGAGTGAACAAGGGCCTGATGTTGAAGATGCGGCGTACTCTCCAGAAAAAGGAACGCGCCGCTGTTTCTGCTACTTCAGAAACATCAACATCGGCGCCTCGCACCACGCTACCTCGAATCCAGCTGCCGACCTTTACGGGAAGATACGAGGATTGGCCGGCCTTCCGAGACCTCTTCGTCTCCCTCATCGGCCAGGATAAGACGACAAAGCCTGTAGAAAAAATGCACTACTTGAAGAGCTGTGTCAAGGGCGAAGCAGATCTTCTCATCAGAGACCTCAGTTCTACCGAAGCCAATTATGAACGAGCCTGGCAAACTCTAAGCGACTACTACGAAAATAAACGCTTACTAACCCGCTCTTATTTAACAAATTTTTTAAGCCTGCCAAAGATGAAGGGATAATCCGCTGCTGAGCTTAGGAAGATATTCCACGGCATCAAGACTACGGTCAGCTCGCTGACAAGCATCGACCGGCCAGTAGGGAGTACTGAAGATCTCTTTGTGCACCTCGCCGTTGACCTTCTCGATAGTCGCTCTCGCCGCGAGTGGGAGACCTCCATCAGTGAAACGAACGAGCCTCCGCAATACGCTCTGCTAGAGCGTTTCCTTGAGCGACGTCTTCATATATAAAATATATAATTATATTATAGTATACATATATATTTTATTTAATCATATATGTAAATGTTTGTATAATTGTAATAACTTTTAACGATACATTGCACATTTATTTCAATTGCAACAGAATGAATTTATATTCTTGTATGAATATTGAAAATAAAGAATGGGCCCCTCCATCGCCCATTCTCGTGAGAACGCAACCATATATTTTTCTTCGTCTCTCCGATTTTAACACGACATACATATTTCTGTCTGATAATTTTTTTCTTGATGATACTTTTTGAAATGTCATGAAGCCTAGGTCAAATTAGAAACTTATTGCACTCGTTTTAATGCAGCGCTTACAGCAGCTTTTATAAAGCGCCAGAGCAGCCGATATTTTATTTTGGCGCTTACGGCAACTTTTATACAGCGCTAGAACAGTTGATGTTTTAATGTAGCGTTTACGGCAGCCTTTATACAGCGCCATTATTTAATCTGTTCTAAGAACAATATTTATGCCCCTTGTGCTCCTTTGGGCCATTTTTTCTTGAACACTTCCATATCATTAGAGTAATACCATTCCGATTTTGTGTCAGCTCTCAACATACACGTGTAGTGACCACGATTCATTTCTTCACCTTCGTGAAATATAGCGCTTATTAGCTTGTACTTTTTTTTATTAATCGTGATATTACTCGTCGGCACGGCGGTCATTCGATTGTTGATAATTTTTTTAGAAGCACCGTTTATAAAAGTATATAAATTGAGCTGTATTACTACGACGGATAAAGTTGATTCGATTACGGTTTTCTTTTTCAACACGGTGCCCTTACATTCGTTACAATTGCCGTTTATCGTTTCCCATTTAGAAAATTCTACATTAATCAAACTTTGTAGAGTGACACCTTTTTTCCTTTTTAATGTCGAATGTATAGGTAATATTAACAAACTACTGCTTTCCAGCTTAGTTACATTGTAATTACATTTGACATTCGAGCAACATGTTACGTGCTTTAATTCGAGTTTTAATACATCATTGATGTCGGAATACGTCGACATTAGAGCCGTAAAAAATTCCGAAACATCTTGTTGTGTTCGTTCTTCGAAGCGTTTTCCGACAGATCTTCTAACCGCTTGAATGTTGCAATATTTACGTTCACCATACGCGCAGATAGCATCAATCAATGCATTCGATGCTTTATTTTTCAGTATTTGTTGCCTAATACGTACGCAATGAAACGCACATTGTAATATTACATTAGCGTAGTTAGTTAATTAGTAATCATCGATGAGTGACGAACAGTAAATATTCGTAGAATTTTCATCAAGAGCTTAAATTTCATTAAATGTTTTAACTTTTCTATTTCTCACCTCATTAACATCGATCCATTTGACCATGGTATCATTATCCGTACCGTACAAGGGATTCCCTAATAGTGTATCCGCAGCTTCTAAAGCACCGCATTCTCTGTTATTTAATGAACGCATTGCAAAATTCCACAGTTTCGATGCCAAGGACTTATTCGAATCTATCACTTCAAAGTCTGTATTGCATTTTTCCGACTTTGTCGTGTATTTTGTTAAATATGAGTTTAAAAACTCTGATTTTTCTCTAATAAATTGTATGTCCATATTTCCCTTCCAGGCTAATTTGATAGACGGATTATAATCATTTATAAACCTTTCCGACTCCTTGCGAGGAAGATCGTACAATCTGCTCTTACTGCGTAAATTTTTTCTACCGACTATCGAAGTGATAACGTCTCTTAAAACGAAATTCTCAGTAACTGGCCGAGGAAAATCGAACCGACACTTTCTGTATATATTAGTTTCCGTTTTTTTCGTACGCATGCAATACGAGTTATGTTTATGATTCTGATCACTTATTACCGTATTGTACAACGTTGGCGAAACATTTTCATCTGGAATTTCACACGTTACGTATTTTTGAATAAACGTAGTAACTTCTTCATCCGGCGATTTTCCTAATACTGGAGCATCTTTTATCCAAATCATACAATGCATGTGCTGCATACTTCTACGTTGATATTCCAGTCGCCAGAAGTAATGAATAATCTTTCCTATAGGATTATCGGACGAACAAATAAAATCAATCATGGCTTTGAATTTTATGCACATGAATCTAGAAGTACTTACAGGATCGTATGCGATTAGTTCGTTGATGCCTAACTTCTCTTTATCGGGATTCATATCTCGTAAATATTCACCCAAATCGGACCATTTCCATTCACTAGGACTCAAAGTCAAAAACCACGTCGCTGGACCGTAATGCAAAGTCATGCATTTTACATTATTGGACGGTTGTCGCCAAAATTGATCCGTATTTCTCAATTTTGCAAAAATACTCATTAAATTCGATTCTAATTGGTAACCTTTTAATTCGTTCAAGTATCTACCAGCAGTGTATCTCTCTCGTGGGTTAGTAACCATCATCGTATAATAGATACCACTTTTCAACTGTCAGTAGTTAGCATCATTGAGAAGGAAGAACAGATACTGCAGAT
>NW_028190721.1:600000-776641 GCF_048542155.1 Nylanderia fulva | reverse complement strand
CCAAAAATCTGCGCTTTACAGACAAAAACCTATAATACAAATAATTTTATTTTGGGTACAAATAGGCCGAACAAAATTAATTTTTGTAATTGGATGCAGGCGTCTAGGGCAAGCCAAAATTCAGCGCTATTAGCAGCCGATGTTCTAATTTCAGCGCTTATGGCAGCTTTTATACAGCGCCTATTTTATACAGAGCAGCCAATTAATTTTTTTTTATTTTTCCGGATCTGTAAAAATAAAAAAGTTATATAAATACATTATAAATTATTTTAATAAACATATGCAAAGATTCAAAATTATTACACTAATTAAACAATACTTCAGAAACTGCAGTTAAAAAGAAATGAAATTACATCTGTTCATTTTTCTTTTGTATAGTACTTGTAATTCACGTAATCACATTGACACGTCAAAATAGTATTTATTTATTATTATTGTAAATAAATCATCAATGCAGTAGACCTAAAATTTCTTAAAATTAAAAATCATAATCGAAAATTTGAAGTAAATCTAATTTTTTTTATAAATAGAAACATTTTATTTTTTTTTTAATATATCGATTCTTCACAATATTTGATTCAATAATCTTACCTCAAGATTTTTATGCACAAAATGATGAATACCAATCGAAGTTAAATGCCTATCTTTGTTTTCCCTTTAAACTAAACAACTTTTGTCTGAAATTTTCCTATATACTTTCGAGATATTTAATAAGTACAAAATATACTTATGAAATAGGTATTTCTGTACAAACAAGATTTATAAATACAGGATTTACTTACAGATTAAACAAGAATTTTTAAGAGGCATTGATGATTTATTGATAATAAAACTTCCTACGACATTTAAATAAACTTGTTAAATATGCAAGACAAAAAAATGTTTCAAACAAACACCATAGGATGTGAAGAAAGGCAGATGATGCTGATATTCATTCGACCTTGCAGAGATCTTGAAAATTCCTGTTAACGTTAACCCACTAAACATGAAATATACATGCAATGTTTCAAATTGTTTCATTTAGATTTCAAATGATACATTTTACGTATTTGTTTTTGATATAAATCATAAATGTTACAATTGAAATATTTCATCATAGTATATAATAAAAATATTTCAAATAAAATATCTCAATTGATATATATTTAAAACATTCCAAAGTTATCGTTTTAGGTATATTTACAAAATAATATGAAAATAAATATTTCAAATGAAATATCTCAATTGGTGTGTATATGCAAAATTCCGAAAGTAACGTTTTAAGTATATTTACAAAATAATAGTAAAATAAATATTTGAAATTAAATATTTCAATTAATATGTATTTGAAATATTCCGAAGTTATGTTTTGTGCATATGTACAAAATAATAATAAAATAAATATTTCAAATTAAATATCTTAATTGATATATATTTGAAATATTTGAAAAATTTTATGTACACGATTAGATAATCGCTTACATAATTTGGAAAATGGCAATCACGTATTACATTCAAATTGTGTTTAATTATTATAAATAAATTATTAGGGAGAAATATTGGAAAATATTGAATAACATAATTAGAATACGTTGTATATAAATATTTATATAAATGGTCTTGTTTTAAAATTGTATTATTATTTAAATGCTTAGAATGTATATATTTTGTTATTATGTATTTATTTATATATTTATATTTTTTTTATATTGAAAAGATTCATTTTTCTTTTTCTTTTTTTTAAATTAATAAATTTTATTAAATATTTGTTTGCCAATTAAACAAAAATGTAATCGTACACCAGCAATTACTTTTCAAAATATTATTTTTCTTGTGTGTGAATAGTTTTATATAATATCTGGATTGCAAATATATATTGTTAATAATAATTGTTTTGTTGCATATCTATTATGCATATAATTTGGAAATAATATAATTTAATAATTAAAGATTGCAAACAGAATAATATATTCACATATTTATATTTATTATATTATATCTGCACATATTCATATTGATGAGATAATTGTTTATTATATAAAATCATGTGCGTGATAATTAAATATTTTCTATGCAATCAAATTAATAAGGAATATTTAGTTAAAATAATATTTAGTTAAAATAAGTGATTTAACATGATTATATTCTAAATCTGTTGGTGAAAACGTTACGTGTAACAAATATATACAATTTAAGTTATTAAAATTTTATTTTTGTAAAATATCATTTACTTTGTAGAATACTTGAAAATATTACAATTCTATTTCTTAATAATAAATTAATTAAATTTAATAAAGGAAATAAAACATTTTATCGTGTTTTGATATTGGACTTATTAACCATAGCGTGTAATTAAATATTATAGGTCTACGCTTATTGTGATAAAGCTCTTTCAGTTATTGCATAACTGTGACGTATCGTTTATGTCAATAACGTAATAAATCTATAATTGTTACATAAAATTGTTATGTAATTTTGGCGTTACTTTATTATATATGTATTTATGTATTTTGGTTAATGTAAATGTGTATACTCTAATAGTTTCGTAAATACTACGTAATTTTAATGACATAATTGTAACGTTAGGTTAAATACGTAACGTTTATGTATTTTGGTTAATGTAAATGTATATACTCTAAAAGTTTCGTAAATACTACGTAATTTTAATGACATAATTGTAACGTTATAATAAATACGTAACATTATTTTATTGACATCAAGGTATACATTCTGTAAAAACTTTATTATAATCATTACATACAGTATAATAACAAAATTGCGATATTTTTTTTATTTAATGTGACATCGCAATTTCGTTATTATAATTATATAATAGTTATAATAAGGTTCTTACAGAATATATATATTGATATCAACAAAATAATATTAATGTTACATATTTAACATAACGTTACAATTATGTCATTAAAATTACGTAGTATTTACGAAACTTTTAGAGTATACACATTTATATTAACCAAAATACATAAATGTTACATAACAAAGTAACACCAAAATTGCATAACAAATTCATTACGTTATTGACATAAATAATACGTCATTGTTTTGTTTCGCCGATCTATAACATATACATATATAGATTATTATGTAATTGTTTCGTAAATGATCCCTTCGTGTTTACTGGGTATCAGAGATGGCAAAATATCAATTAAATTTTTTATAATTGAACAAATGATATAAACAGATTTAATTAAAATTTTTTTAATTGACGATTAATTTTAGAAAGATTTCGTTACAATGACGATTGATATAAGCTAGATTAATCAAAGATCGTTTAATTAACAATTAATATGATCGAAGTCAATTAAAGATTATTTAATTGACAATTGATATAAACGAAATTAATCGGACAACGATCGATTAACAATTAATACAAGCTAATTTAATTAAAAGTTTTTTAATTAACGATTAATATGAGTTAATTTTAATTAGAAGTACTTTAATTGACGATTGAAACAAACAGATTCAATCGAAGACAATTCAATTGACAATTGATTTGAGCAGAAACAATTAAAAAATATTTAATTGACGATTAAATATAGCAAATTTAATGCGAATCTCTTCCATTAATGATTGACTTAAAAAAATCGATATAATTTCTTTATTTCGATTAATTAACAATGTGTAACGATTAATACAATTTAAATTTTAATCAAAGATGTTTGATTGATGATATTAATATGACTGAATTTAAATAATATATATCTTTTCCTTGGTTCTAGCAAAGTTATTGTACGTAATAGTTACAATATAAATAATAAATAATTTACGTTTTTTAAACCATATTTTTATTCAGAACATTTTCAATTCATTATACATTTTATTATATTTAATTTAATTATATATAATGTTAATATATATTTCTCGAATTTTTTTTCATTTGTTCTAAAATAATAAATGTATAATATGTTATAATAAAATGTGTTGTACATATATACAATATATATTATAATTCAAAATTATTAATCAAATGTAAATATTGCAGGAAGTTTGGTAATACAACGAAGTGTAACCATACAGTTTCCTTCTGGAGAACATTTCTGCATTCAATTAGGTAACCGTTTCACAATGTTTTTACATATTACATTCAAATTGTGTTTATTTATTATAAATAAATTATTAGAGAGAAATATTGGAAAATATTGAATAACATAATTAGAATACATTGTATATAAATATTTATATAAATGGTCTTGTTTTAAAATTGTATTATTATTTAAATGCTTAGAATGTATATATTTTGTTATTATGTATTTATTTATATATTTATATTTTTTTTATATTGAAAAGATTCATTTTTCTTTTTCCTTTTTTTAAATTAATAAATTTTATTAAATATTTGTTTGCCAATTAAACAAAAATGTAATCGTACACCAGCAATTACTTTTCAAAATATTATTTTTCTTGTGTGTGAATAGTTTCATATAATATCTGGATTGCAAATATATATTGTTAATAAAATAATAGTTTTGTCGCATATCTATTATGCATATAATTTGGAAATAATATAATTTAATAATTAAAAATTGCAAACAGAATAATATCTTCACATATTTATATTTATTATATTATATCTGCACATATTCATATTGATGAGATAATTGTTTATTATATAAAATCATGTGCGTGATAATTAAATATATTTTCTATGTAATCAAATTAATAAGGAATATAATGATTTAACATGATTATATTCTAAATCTGTTGGTGAAAACGTTACGTGTAACAAATATATACAATTTAAGTTATTAAAATTTTATTTTTGTAAAATATCATTTACTTTGTAGAATACTTGAAAATATTACAATTCTATTTCTTAATAATAAATTAATTAAATTTAATAAAGGAAATAAAACATTTTATCGTGTTCTGATATTGGACTTATTAACCATAGCGTGTAATTAAATATTATAGGTCTACGCTTATTGTGATAAAGCTCTTTGATTGTTAATTGACTGAAATATAACCTAAGAGCTTTGGACATTCACATTCCACAGTAATCAAAGAGTTAGGATTATCAATTTTCTTGAAGGTAACGTATTGATAGTTTGTTCATTACTTGTCATAATGCAAATACAATTTGACTTTATCACTTTATAATTATTAAAAATCGTTTTAGAGTGAATCTTATGTAACAAGCTTTTTTTGGTTTTCTTCGGAATTTTTTATAAAGAACTCATAAATGTTTTGTATATGTATAAAAAATTTTATTTTAAAAAAGGTAAAAAAAGTTGTTAAGTCCGCGTCAAAAACTATATCTTCAAAATCTTACAGAATCTTAAAACATATCTAAAAATTGCGCTAAGCAAAAATAAAACCTTATTAAAATATTTTAATTTAAAAAAGTTGCACAAAATAGTTGTTTTAATTTCTTATAAAAATAATGAATTTAAAATACATACTGACATTAAAACTTGGGACAAAAAAGATATAAACATTACAAACTTGCGACAAGAAGAAATAAAAAGTATTCTACAAAGTAAATGATATTTTACAAAAATAAAATTTTAATAACTTAAATTGTATATATTTGTTACACGTAACGTTTTCACCAACAGATTTAGAATATAATCATGTTAAATCATTATATTCCTTATTAATTTGATTACATAGAAAATATATTTAATTATCACGCACATGATTTTATATAATAAACAATTATCTCATCAATATGAATATGTGCAGATATAATATAATAAATATAAATATGTGAAGATATTATTCTGTTTGCAATTTTTAATTATTAAATTATATTATTTCCAAATTATATGCATAATAGATATGCAACAAAACTATTATTATTAACAATATATATTTGCAATCCAGATATTATATGAAACTATTCACACACAAGAAAAATAATATTTTGAAAAGTAATTGCTGGTGTACGATTACATTTTTGTTGGCAAACAAATATTTAATAAAATTTATTAATTTAAAAAAAGGAAAAAGAAAAACGAATCTTTTCAATATAAAAAAAATATAAATATATAAATAAATACATAATAACAAAATATATACATTCTAAGCATTTAAATAATAATACAATTTTAAAACAAGACCAATTATATAAATATTTATATACAACGTATTCTAATTATGTTATTCAATATTTTTCAATATTTCTCTCTAATAATTTATTTATAATAAATAAACACAATTTGAATGTAATATGTAAAAACATTGTGAAATGGTTATATATATATATATATATATATATATATATAATATATATATATTTATTTATAATAAATAATTATTATTTAAATATAATATATAAAAGAGTGTGAAATAGTTACCTGGTTGAACGCAGAAATGCTCTCCAGAACGAAAGTATATTAACACACTTCCTGCAATATTTAAATTAGATTAATAATTTTGTATTATATATGTGTATACACACACATACACACACACACACACACATATATATATATACACATGTACAAGAAGATGACACAAAAATATTATCCAGAAGGACAGTTAATATGTATATTTGAGATTTGCATATAAATAAATATAGTTATTTAAATAAGCAAGCATTTTTGGTCATCATATAAATGTTAATAATATGATTAATTTAAATTCAAGTACTTTTATTATGTGATTTTATATGATAATTAGCTAGTAAAGATTCTTATATATGTCTGAGCCAATCATATCAAATTAAATATTAAGTATAAGCAGAAAAGATTGTTAAAAACATATTGTGGCGCGTTAAAATACATTTATATGGTTAATAACGTTTATTTCCTTTTTTTTGAAGGACGATTATGCGGATTATAATTAGAAAATGTAGTTGGATACATTGCACAATCAATTTAATAGCTATCAGAACTTTTAGTAACATCAACATTGCGCTGTCGAAGCAGACCATAAAATAAATTAGATTATTTTTGTCAACTTATAGATTTTCAAGCTTTAATAACAAATATCATATTTTAAATTATTAATGTGATTAAACCTAGACTGGTGATACTAAAAATTATTATTACAATTAATTATGTTTAAAAATATTGGCAATTATGTATGAAAAATGTGTCATATTTCATGATTTTTGAATGAACGTGGATCATGTGCTGATTTTTTAATGTGAGTATTATGAAGAATATATACATATGTATACACATATATATACATATATTACATGAGGTAGGGCACAGATGTGATTTATTTATAATAAATAAACGTTATTTGAATGTAATGTATAAAAAGATTGTGAAATAGTTACATGTTTGAACACATAAACGCTATCCAGCTATCCAGAAGGAAAGTGTATTACCACACACAGACACACACACACACACACACACACACACGTATACATTCTTCTTTATAATGCTCAGAATAAAAAATCAGCACATGATCCACATTCTCTCAGAAACCATGAAATATGACACATTTTTCATACATAATTTCCAATATTTTTAAACATAATTAATTGTAACAATAATTTTTGGTATCACCAGTCTAGGTTTCATCACAGTAATAATTTAAAATATGATATTTAGTATTAAGGCAGAAAATCTATAACTTGGCAAAAATAATCTTATTTATTTTATGATCTCCTTCAACAGTGCACTGCTGATTTCACTAAAACATCTGATAGCTATTATTCACTTTGCAACCATATTTTCTAATTGTATTCCGATTAACTTCTTCACGATTATTTTTACTAATCAGTGTAATTTCTGTAACATGTAATGTTACGAAAATTGTATGTTACTTTGCACTTATTTTTACAGGGTTTGTCCGGAAAGTAATGCGTCGCATTTTTTAAAAAAGAATTTATTGATCGCATAGGTAAAACAACTTAAAATTGTTCGAAGTATGACCCTTCTGCGTCAATACATTTTTGCCAACGCGATTTCCATGCGTCATAAGATTTCTGGAACTCCTTGACTGGGATGCTGTTCAGGGAGGCCGTCGAAGTAGCTTGTACGTTGTCAACCGACTCGAGCTGTTGTCCTTTGAGCTCCCTTTTCAGCCGAGGAAATAAAAAAAGTCCGCCGGGGCCAAGTCGGGACTGTAGGGCGGCTGCTTGAGTTCTTCACAAACTTCCACTCGGTGTTGCTTTTGCGCATCGGTCAACACTCTGGGCACAAGTTTTGCGCAAATCTTCCGCATGGCCAAGTCTTCCGATACAATCTCGTGAACAATCGTTTTCGGCAAGTTCAATAATTCCGACATTAAGCGAACATTCATTCGACGGTCTGAATTCAATAATTGGCGCACACGAGTCACATTGTCGTCCGTTCGCGATGTTGACGGGCGTCCTGCGCGGGCCTCGTCGGCGACCTCCTTCCGACCTTCTCTAAACATCTTGTGCCATCTGTTTGACTGCGATTTGGAAAGGCAATCGTCCCCGAAAACTTTCTTGAGCATTTCAAAAGTTTCCAGCGGCGTCTTGTCCAGCTTCACGCAAAACTTTATCGCATAGCGTTGCTCTATCGTTCTCTCCATCACAAGTTCGACGCGACCACTAAGCAGAGGTTCACAGAATAAGCCGTCCTAACCCTCCAAGCGCATGGAAACAATTGAGCGACCTACCGTTGGAAAGCTAAGGGTACCCCCCTTCCTCCCCAACCGGTCCCATCGCTCTGCGATGTATAGTCGCGTCACAAAAAAATGCGACGCATTACTTTCCGGACAAACCGGACTGTATATTAATTTTATAAATATAATTAACTTTTTTATAATTTATTTCTCTCTAATAATTTATTTATAATAAATAAATACAATTTGAATGTAATATGTAAAAACATTGTGAAATGGTTATATATATATATATATATATATATATATATATAATATATATATATTTATTTATAATAAATAAATATTATTTAAATATAATATATAAAAGAGTGTGAAATAGTTACCTGGTTGAACGCAGAAATGCTCTCCAGAACGAAAGTATATTAACACACTTCCTGCAATATTTAAATTAGATTAATAATTTTGTATTATATATGTGTATACACACACATACACACACACACACACACACATATATATATATACACATGTACAAGAAGATGACACAAAAATATTATCCAGAAGGACAGTTAATATGTATATGTAGATTTGCATATAAATAAATATAGTTATTTAAATAAGCAAGCATTTTTAGGTCATCATATAAATGTTAATAATATGATTAATTTAAATTCAAGTACTTTTATTATGTGATTTTATATGATAATTAGCTAGTAAAGATTCTTATATATGTCTGAGCCAATCATATCAAATTAAATATTAAGTATAAGCAGAAAAGATTGTTATAAACATATTGTGGCGCGTTAAAATACATTTATATGGTTAATAACGTTTATTTCCTTTTTTTTGAAGGACGATTATGCGGATTATAATTAGAAAATATAGTTGGATACATTGCACAATCAATTTAATAGCTATCAGAACTTTTAGTAACATCAACATTGCGCTGTCGAAGCAGACCATAAAATAAATTAGATTATTTTTGTCAACTTATAGATTTTCAAGCTTTAATAACAAATATCATATTTTAAATTATTAATGTGATTAAACCTAGACTGGTGATACTAAAAATTATTATTACAATTAATTATGTTTAAAAATATTGGCAATTATGTATGAAAAATGTGTCATATTTCATGATTTTTGAATGAACGTGGATCATGTGCTGATTTTTTAATGTGAGTATTATGAAGAATATATACATATGTATACATATATATATATATATATATATACATATATTACATGAGGTGAGGCACAGATGTGATTTATTTATAATAAATAAACGTTATTTGAATGTAATGTATAAAAAGATTGTGAAATAGTTACATGTTTGAACACATAAACGCTATCCAGCTATCCAGAAGGAAAGTGTATTACCACACACACACACACACACACACACACACACACACACACACACACACGTATACATTCTTCTTTATAATGCTCAGAATAAAAAATCAGCACATGATCCACATTCTCTCAAAAACCATGAAATATGACACATTTTTCATACATAATTTCCAATATTTTTAAACATAATTAATTGTAACAATAATTTTTGGTATCACCAGTCTAGGTTTCATCACAGTAATAATTTAAAATATGATATTTAGTATTAAGGCAGAAAATCTATAACTTGGCAAAAATAATCTTATTTATTTTATGATCTCCTTCGACAGTGCACTGCTGATTTCACTAAAACATCTGATAGCTATTACATTGACTTTGCAACCATATTTTCTAATTGTATTCCGATTAACTTCTTCACAATTATTTTTATTAATCAGTGTAATTTCTGTAACATGTAATGTTACGAAAATTGTATGTTACTTTGCACTTATTATTATATTAATTTTATAAATATAATTAACTTTTTTATAATTTTTATTATTATTAGCACAAAATACATATTTATAAATATATAATTTTAATATTGATTGATATAATATAAAAAACATACTGATGTATACCTTAATTATATATTAAATAATGCAGAACATTACACAAAACATTTTAAAACTATTATAATTATATATAATGAATATTTCAGATTTTTATACGATAATGAATAAAATAGACAAAAATATAAAATAATATCAATTGTGTGTATGTGTGTGTAAAATGAAGACGAGTAATAAGTCATAATGAGTCAATGATCGATATTTATCAATTTGTTGCATATTGAATATCATCCAACTATCCTCTTGAAAAAATAATAGTTTTGATTTTCTGCTTGAATTTGCGCATATCATGGAATATAAAAAAATCGTAAAAATCGGGATATGTTTCTGTAATATAAGTAATAGGTAAGCAATCAATCTCTAATTCATTAATATTTTCTATGGACCATCGGAAAAATGTTTCGTACAGCGGATGACTATAATCTCGTATTATTTTTATGAGAGGACAATGCTTTTTCAAATCCCAATTATGCAAGTAACGTAGATCATCATCTGTTTGTGATTCTGCAATTTCCCTCATAAAATTAATAAAACTTGGGCGATGTAATTGGCTAAATTCACAAAAAATTTAAAATATGTAGAAAAACATTACAAATACGTGAAAATTGTTTGTGTAATATTTATGTTATAAAACATTTTAATAAATACTAAGAAACAAAATATAAAATTGCATTTTTCTTTATAAATTTATATATCTATTTATATATCTTATATTTATATTATGATAATAAAGAATATAACATAATTTTAAATGCAATTAAATAATATATTATTTAATTTTTCATTAAAGCACTAAAACAAATTATATTTGAACAAAGTATTGGGAGAGTTATAAAATGATTTTGAACAATAACAAAACAAATTAAAAGAAAATAAAGACAAAACAAAAAATCAGAAAAATAAGTAGGTAGATCTACGAGAGAAGAATAATGAAAAATGGAGAAGGTAATGGAAAAGAGATGTTAGATATTTAATAACCTGTTAAAAAAGATTAGAAAACAAATAAAAAATAGCAAAAGATGCAATTAAAAGAAAAGAAATTATAAGAATTATGGACAATATACATATATATAAATAAGGGAAATAATAAAAATTATTTTCAAAAAATAACAAATTATGAAACAAAAATAAACAAAACAACAATAAATCTGCATATGAAAGAGAGACAACGATAAATCAACAACTTCTTTCTACAAAAGCGGTTTTCATAGTAAAAATAATAAAATTAAAAATAAATTTAGTAGAAAAACGAGAAAAATAGCGGAATTGTAAAACTAAAAAACACCATTATGAAATAATGTCAGAAGAAGCAAGAAAATTAAGGGACATTTTATAAAACTTCTATTATTATACATTATTTAAGTTATGTAATTTTATTTTTGTTATATTATATTCTATATTACTCACTTGCTGTTTGTATATAAACGAACGATTTTCCAAAATATTTGTTCGGTTAAGGCGTGTTGCATCATGCGCAGTATAAAGGGTGCTACGATTTAAATCAAAATTATATATATTAGATGTATTTTAAATATATAAATATATATATTTATTATAATAGTTGCTTGTAAACATTGATTTTATTGATTTTATAAAGAAATATTATATATATATATATATATATATATATATGTATACAGGGTAATAATTCGAAAACAAATAAAAAATAGCAAAAGATGCAATTAAAAAAAAAGAAATTATAAGAATTATAGACGATATACACATATAGAAATAAGGGGAATAATAAAAAGAATAAAAATATCGCGTAAAAGTGAAATATAATTATTAAAACAATAAGTTGTAAGAATAAGATAATCACAAAGAGAATATTTAACAGGGTATTTTACATCTTTAACACATTATTTTGCATGAACGTAAGTATCTCATAAAATATTAATTTTTCGTCGATCTTGTTTCAAAAATTTTGTATATAAAATATTGAGAAAAATCAAAATTTTTGAAAAAAACTATATAGTTTATAAATTTATATATTAATATAGTTAGAAGCAAAATCGTCTCCCAATTATCTCAAGAATCTTCCATTAACAGGTTTACTACTAATTCTGTGATATCCTGCATATATATTCTGCATATGTACAATATAAATTTAAATATTAATTAAAGAATATAGATATACGTATCAACACACGGACATAAGCGCGCGTGAGAGTGTGTGTGTGTGTGTGTGTGTGTGTCTGTACTATTATAAAATTAATATTTAATTATAATCCAAATATGTAAAGAATTAATTATCTTATAACTTTACACATTAACTTCATCAACATATTCACAAATTATAAAATCATTACCTGATTAAAGCAGCGATTATTTCGTCGCACCGAAAATTGTCGAAAACATCGATGATATGAACACGCGGCCAAGAACAACACGTGTGAAACGCGTGGCATCGAGCATATCATTCTAAATACAAGCCGCACGATTACGCACCCCTGTCGCGCAGCCTGCGGTCTAATCAGTTTGTGGCCGTGAGAAGACTGACATATCAGCAACTAACTTCGGTAAGTCATATACATATAAAATTCTGTAAACTATCGTTCTAACATCATCATCGTCTTTAATGAAATGTAGAATCACTTAATTAGTGGTCAGCAATTAAGTTCGTTTATTATTAATAATTTATTTCGCGAGAACGACTAGCATTAAGCGACGGAACATTGTCATTTTTATGAACTTTTCGGGATCTTTTCGTGAATTTTTGAGATATTCGCATCTTATTTATTGGTTCCGTGATTATAATTATGATTTTACATATAGTTTTGCAATAGATATATTTCGGACGTGCTTTAATGTTACTCTTGTCGTTCGCGCATAAAAACTTGTTTACGCGCATCGACTCGTTATATCAGGTGTTCGAAATATCCAGATCTTATTTCATTTTATTATAATTCCAGATGTACTCAAACACCGAAATGGCAGAGAGAGATGTAAGTATTTTATTTTTCATTATAAAATACTATTATTTTTTATTATAAAAAACTAATACTCTTTATACATTTCAGATACCGATGAATGAAGCCGACCACGTCGCCGCCGACTATCGTAGAGGTTAGTTATATTTTAATTTAATTAAATTGATATAAGCTAGATTAATCGAAGATCGTTTAATTAACAATTAATATGATCGAAATCAATTAAAGATTATTTAATTGACAATTGATATAAACGAAATTAATCGGAGAACGATCGATTAACAATTAATACAAGCTAATTTAATTAAAAGTTTTTTAATTAACGATTAATATGAGTTAATTTTAATTAGAAGTTTTTTAATTGACGATTGAAAAAAACAGATTCAATCGAAGACAATTCAGTTGACAATTGATTTGAGCAGAAACAATTAAAAAATATTTAATTGACGATTAAATATAGCAAATTTAATGCGAATCTCTTCCATTAATGATTGACTTAAGAAAATCGATATAATTTCTCTATTTCCATTAATTAACAATGTGTAACGATTAATACAATTTAAATTTTAATCGAAGATGTTTGATTGATGATATTAATATGACTGAATTTAAATAATATATATCTTTTCCTTGGTTCTAGCAAAGTTATTGTACGTAATAGTTACAATATAAATAATAAATAATTTACGTTTTTTAAACCATATTTTTATTCAGAACATTTTCAATTCATTATACATTTTATTATATTTAATTTAATTATATTTAATGTTAATATATACTTCTCGAATTTTTTTTCATTTGTTCTAAAATAATAAATGTATAATATGTTATAATAAAATGTGTTGTACATATATACAATATATATTATAATTCAAAATTATTAATCAATAAATATTGCAGGAAGTTTGGTAATACAACGAAGTGTAACCATACAGTTTCCTTCTGGAGAACATTTCTGCAATCAACTAGGTAACCATTTCACAATGTTTTTACATATTACATTCAAATTGTGTTTATTTATTATAAATAATTATATGCATAATAGATATGCAACAAAACTATTATAACAATATATTTGCAATCCAGATATTATATGAAACTATTCACACACAAGAAAAATAATATTTTGAAAAGTAATTGCTGGTGTACGATTACATTTTTGTTTAATTGGCAAACAAATATTTAATAAAATTTATTAATTTAAAAAAAGGAAAAAGAAAAATGAATCTTTTCAATATAAAAAAAATATAAATATATAAATAAATACATAATAACAAAATATATACATTCTAAGCATTTAAATAATAATACAATTTTAAAACAAGACCATTTATATAAATATTTATATACAACGTATTCTAATTATGTTATTCAATATTTTTCAATATTTCTCTTTAATAATTTATTTATAATAAATAAACACAATTTGAATGTAATATGTAAAAACATTGTGAAATGGTTACCTAGTTGATTGCAGAAATGTTCTCCAGAAGGAAACTGTATGGTTACACTTCGTTGTATTACCAAACTTCCTGCAATATTTATTGATTAATAATTTTGAATTATAATATATATTGTATATATGTACAACACATTTTAATATAACATATTATACATTTATTATTTTAGAACAAATGAGAAAAAATTCGAGAAATATATATTAACATTAAATATAATTAAATTAAATATAATAAAATGTATAATGAATTGAAAATGTTCTCAATAAAAATATGGTTTAAAAAACGTAAATTATTTATTATTTATATTGTAACTATTACGTACAATAACTTTGCTAGAACCAAGGAAAAGATATATATTATTTAAATTCAGTCATTTTAATATCATCAATCAAACATCTTCGATTAAAATTTAAATTGTATTAATCGTTACACATTGTTAATTAATGGAAATAGAGAAATTATATCGATTTTCTTAAGTCAATTATTAATGGAAGAGATTCGCATTAAATTTGATATATTTAATCGTCAATTAAATATTTTTTAATTGTTTCTGCTCAAATCAATTGTCAATTGAATTGTCTTCGATTGAATCTGTTTTTTTCAATCGTCAATTAAAGTACTTTTAATTAAAATTAACTCATATTAATCGTTAATTAAAAAACTTTTAATTAAATTAGCTTGTATTAATTTTTAATCGATCGTTCTCCGATTAATTTCGTTTATATCAATTGTCATTATGATAATCTCATTATTCTTTGTGACATGATCTTACATGAGAAAATTTAATTCTATATTAACACAGATGTTACCGTCAATTTCATCAACTTTAAACTTTCCTGACTGAAATTTGAATGCGAGATAGATAGAGAATCGTACACCGCGTAACGGTTAAAGAAGAAACTAGCAATTATTGCATAACTGTGACGTATCGTTTATGTCAATAACGTAATGAATCTATAATTGTTACATAAAATTGTTATGTAATTTTGGCGTTACTTTATTATATATGTATTTATGTATTTTGATTAATGTAAATGTGTATACTCTAAAAGTTTCGTAAATACTACGTAATTTTAATGACATAATTGTAACATTATGTTAAATACGTAACGTTTATGTATTTTGGTTAATATAAATGTGTATACTCTAAAAGTTTCGTAAATGCTACATAATTCTAATAACTAATTGTAACGTTATATTAAATACGTAACATTATTTTGTTGACATCAATGTATACATTCTGTAAAAACTTTATTATAATCATTACATACAGTATAATAACAAAATTGCGATATTTTTTTATTTAATGTGACATCGCAATTTCGTTATTATAATTATATAATAGTTATAATAAGGTTTTTAAAGAATATATACATTGATATCAACAAAATAATATTAATGTTACATATTTAACATAACGTTACAATTATGTCATTAAAATTACGTAGTATTTACGAAACTTTTAGAGTATACACATTTATATTAACCAAAATATTATAATTATATATAATAGTTATAATAAGGTTTTTAAAGAATATATACATTGATATCAACAAAATAATATTAATGTTACATATTTAACATAACGTTACAATTATGTCATTAAAATTACGTAGTATTTACGAAACTTTTAGAGTATACACATTTATATTAACCAAAATATTATAATTATATATAATAGTTATAATAAGGTTTTTACAGAATATATACATTGATATCAACAAAATAATATTAATGTTACATATTTAACATAACGTTACAATTATGTCATTAAAATTACGTAGTATTTACGAAACTTTTAGAGTATACACATTTATATTAACCAAAATACATAAATGACAACATAATTGACAATTGATATAAACGAAATTAATCGGAGAACGATCGATTAACAATTAATACAAGCTAATTTACAATTGTCAATTAAATAATCTTTAATTGACTTCGATCATATTAATTGTTAATTAAACGATCTTCGATTAATCTAGCTTATATCAATCGTCATTGTAACGAAATCTAATTAATCTTTCTAAAATTAATCGTCAATTAAAAATATTTTAATTAAATCTGTTCATATCCTTTGTTCAATTATAAAAAATTTAATTGATATTTTGCCATCTCTGATACCCAGTAAACACGAAGGGATCATTTACGAAACAATTACATAATAATCTATATATGTATATGTTATGTTATAGATCGGCGAAACAAAACAATGACGTATCATTTATGTCAATAACGTAATGAATTTGTTATGCAATTTTGGTGTTACTTTGTTATGTAACATTTATGTATTTTGGTTAATATAAATGTGTATACTCTAAAAGTTTCGTAAATACTACGTAATTTTAATGACATAATTGTAACGTTATGTTAAATATGTAACACTAATATTATTTTGTTGATATCAATGTATATATTCTGTAAAAACCTTATTATAACTATTATATATAATTATAATATTTTGGTTAATATAAATGTGTATACTTTAAAAGTTTCGTAAATACTACGTAATTTTAATGACATAATTGTAACGTTACGTTAAATATGTAACATTAATATTATTTTGTTGATATCAATGTATATATTCTGTAAAAACCTTATTATATAACTATTATATATAATTATAATAACGAAATTACGATGTCACATTAAATAAAAAAAATATCGCAATTTTGTTATTATACTGTATGTAATGATTATAATAAAGTTTTTACAGAATGTATACATTGATGTCAACAAAATAATGTTACGTATTTAATATAACGTTGCAATTAGTTATTAGAATTATGTAGCATTTACGAAACTTTTAGGATATACACATTTACATTAACCAAAATATATAAATGTTACGTATTTAACATAACGTTACAATTATGTCATTAAAATTACGTAGTATTTACGAAACTTTTAGAGTATATACATTTACATTAACCAAAATACATAAACGTTACGTATTTAACATAACGTTACAATTATGTCATTAAAATTACGTAGTATTTACGAAACTTTTAGAGTATACACATTTACATTAACCATAATACATAAATACATATATAATAAAGTAACGCCAAAATTACATAACAATTTTATATAACAATTATAGATTCATTACGTTATTGACATAAACGATACGTCACAGTTATGCAATAATTGCTAATTTCTTCTTTAACCGTTACGCGGTGTACGATTCTCTATCTATCTCGCATTCAAATTTCAGTCAGGAAAGTTTAAAGTTGATGAAATTGACGGTAACATCTGTGTTAATATAGAATTAAATTTTCTCATGTTGAGATCATGTCACAAAGAATAATGAGATTATCATAATGATAAGTATCAATTAATTATTAAATTTAATAAACATTTAAATTATATATTGATTAAAAAATAAATATTACATTTACTATCTCATTAACTAATTTTTCATATTTATCTAACTCATTTATTTTTTAATCAATATATAATTTAAATGTTTATTCAATCAATCAATCAATACTGTATTTGCTCCCTCAGGGATTAAAGGCGCTTTTGAGGAGCGTACCCAAACCTTACAAATTTCTTACAATCTTCACTTATAGACTACTCTTACATTCTACTCTTACATCTATCTTACAATTATCTTATCTCTAACTTAATCTACCTATTTACTAATTAAGAGAGAGAAAGAGCTGTCCCTAACCTATTTCTCGCTTCGCCTCGGCTTCCAGTTCCCCATACATTCCCCAACACCTCATTCATACTTTCACACATTCTCCTCATACCTCCTTCCTCCTCTTCCCCTTCCACCCTCCCCTCCATCCTCTTTTTCTCTAATTCCCTCATCCATCCTTCTCCCTCTCCTCCTTCTTGCAGTATTTCCCTCATTTTTTCCCACCAGTTTCCCTTATTCCCCTCTCCCCCACATTCTCCTATTACATGTTCCCAAGTTTCGTCTTCCATCCCACATAGTCTGCATCTTCTTTTCCCCTCCTCTTCCCAGTATCTCGCCCCCCTCATTTCATTGTTCATTCTATACCTCACTATCCTTCTCCATCTGCTTTCCCCCCATCCCTTTCTCAAGTATTCCGGTAAACCCTCCTCCTTCCATTCTCCATACCATCTATTGTATCTCGACTCTCTTATCTTCTCCCATCTTTCCTCCTTTTGCCTTTCTCTGTCTTTCTGCTCCCATCCCTCATATACTTCCTCCCCCCTTTCTCTTTTTTCCTCCATTTCCCTCTCTTCTATCCCCCTTCCTTCAAAAAATTTTGCCCTCTCCTCCTCCCACACCGTTTTCTCCTTTCCTTCCTTTACCCTCTCCTTCATCTCCTCATAGCATTTCCTCGCTAAACTTCCTCCCATTCCTTCCTCTAATTTTTTCTCATACCCTATCGCTCTTCTTCCTGCTCTTATCCTGAATTTATCCTTTCCTATCTCTTCTCTTACCATATACCCCGACGTACACCAATCTACTCCTAGCGTCCACCTAATCCATCTATCCTGCATTGCCTCTACTTCTCTCCTCTCCTTCCATCCCCATATTTCCGCCCCATACTCCATCACCGTTCTCACCAACCTTTCCATTAACCATACTCTTTTCATCCAGTCTCCTGCAAATCTTCTCTTTCCCATACCCCATACTTGTCTCATCACCGCTCCTGCTTTCCTCACTCTGTCCCTCACCTGCGCCTCCTGTCCTCCATTCCTTTGTAACTTATATCCTAGATACTTGAACTCTTTCACTTCCTCTAATTTTTTCCCTTTCCATCTCCACTCCATTTTCCTCATTCTTCCTCCCCCCTTTCTAAACCTCATTATTTTTGTCTTATCCACATTTACCTCTAGCCTTTTTTTATCCATGTAATTTTCCATTTTCCCCAACATATGTATCATCCCCTCCTCCTCCTCCGCCAACAACACCATGTCATCAGCATATGCCAAGCAGTGCACTTTTTCCCCTCCCAACTTTACTCCTCCCCAGCCTCCTTTTTTCAGCACTTCCTCTATATCCGCTATCAACAAATTGAACAAGTGTGGGCTCATTGGACAACCTTGCCTCACACCCCTTGCCGTCCAGAAGTTTTCTCCTTCCTCCTTCCCCGCTCTTACTTTACTTCTCGTTTCCTTGTATACCTCTTCTATCCTACTACTTAACCCTTCTCTTACCCCCCTCTTCCTCATCGCCTCCATTAACACCTCCCTATCCACTGAGTCAAACGCCGCCTTCAGATCTATGAAGGCCGCTACTACCTTACCTCCCTTCTTCTTCACTTTTTTATTGATCAGGTAGTTTAGCACATATATACTGTCAATCACCCCCATTCCCTTCCTAAAGCCTGTTTGACTCTTCGGCAACATATTCCCCCTCTCTATTTCCTCCTTTAACCTTTCTGTTAGAATCCCCACATACACCTTATATAACGTTGGCATCAAAGTCACCCCTCTGTAGTTTTTCACCCTATTCCCCGTTCCCTTTTTTAACAGTGGTACTATTATCCCCTCTTTCCACCTCTCCGGCCATCCTTCCCCTCTCCAGACTCTGTTGCACATTTCCCATACCCACTCTTCTACCCTCTCTCCTCCATATTTCCATACCTCACTCGGTATCCCATCCTCCCCCGCTGCTTTTCCTTTCTTCAATTTTCCCAATATCCTCTTTACTTCCCCCCTGCTTATCTCCTGCTCCTCATCCCTCTCCCTTTTCTCTTTTCCTCCTCTTACAACTTTAACCTCTACCCCTCCCAATAAGTCCATGAAATATTCCTTCCACTCTTCCGCTTTTATCTCCTCATTCACTCCTTCTCTCTTCTTCCTTTCCCTGTTTATAATTTTCCATACCTCTCCTTCCGTTCTTGCCTCTATCGCTTCCTTGTACCATCTTATCCTCTCCTCCTCCCTTTTTCCTTTACACATTAGCTTATATTCTGCCTTTTCTTTTCTGTATCCTTCTCCTCCTCCTCCTTTCTTCCTCCATTCCCTTAGCTTTCTCCTCACTTCTTTCCTCTTCTCCTCACATTCCTCATCCCACCACCCTTTCTTTTTTCCTTCTCCACTCTCTTTTTCTCCTTCTCTCAATTCCTCTTCTATCCTTCCTATTTTTTCCTCTAGCTCCTCTTCTATTCCCTCTTTCCACCCCTCTCCCCATTCTATTTCCTCTCTTATTCTTTCTCCTCCCCTCCTCGTCCATCTCCCCTTTTTTCTTATTCCTTTTCCTTCCTTCCTTTTCCCCTTTTCAGCACCTCCTCTTCTTTCTAACGTTACAATCAAAGGGTGATGGTCCGACTCTATGTTATCTCCCACCTCCATTCTCTTTATCTTTTCCTTTACTCTATCCTCTCCCACCACATAGTCTATCACCGATTCCCCTCTTCCTCCTGTATATGTGTACTCCCCCCTCCCTATCCCCTCTAATCCCTCCGTTAAAAATTCCCCATCCCACTTCTTCTAGCTCTTTATCAACTTCCTCCCATCCTCATTTACCTTCTTGTCCTTCGATCTTCTTTCCTCTTCCTCCTCTCCTCCTATCACTCCCCCCCTTCTACCTGTCCTTGCGTTGAAATCTCCTCCTACAATCGTCCATTTGTCTTCTTCTTTCTCTTCCATCCATTCCTTCATTTCCTCCATTTTCCTTTCCATGTCCCCGTTAATGTATATACCTATTACCCTCCACTTCTCTCTTCCTACCTCTAACTCCGCCATCATTATTCCCTCCGCCTTTTCTCCCATTCCTGATACTTTTATCCTTCCCCTCTCCTCCTTTACCCCCATGATCATTCCCCCCATCGGTCTTCCTTTCTTCTTTCTCTTTTTTGCTGCTTGCTTCTCCCATCTATATCCTTTCGGTAGCCTCTTTTTAATCGCCTCCCACCCCTTTTCCTCTATCCATGTTTCCATCATCACCACTACCTCCCAATCCTCTATTTCCTTCCAGAATTTTTCTTCCTTGTTTTTCAACCCTGCCACATTCCAAAAACCTATCTTCCATTCCTCTCTTACTTCTCCTTTTTCCTTTCTCTCTTGCTCCTTTCTTCTTTCTATCTCCGTCTCCCTTTCTCCCTCCTCCTTTCTCTTCTTACTACTCTTCTTCCCTTCTCCTTTCCTTCCTTCTTCTCTTCTCCCCTCTTCTATCCCTTTTTTTCCTCCATTCTTGTCTTCATGCCCCCCTCTTCCACCTCCATTTTCTCCATTCCTTCTCTAATTTCTCCTTTCCAGTTCTTGAGCACTCTTTCTTCCTCTTCCCATTTCCACCAAACATCATTGATTTTTATCCTACCGTAGTTTGTCCACACCTTGTTCCCTTTCCTCTTTTCTTCCTCCGCAATTTCCATTATTCTCCATTTCATCTTTCTTTCCTCCCATGTTAGGTCGTCCTCTATCCTCACCCTCTTTCCTCTTAACAGACTCTTTTTTTCCATTACCTGTCTCTTTTGTTCTCTGCTGCCTAGTCTTACAACCACCATTTCTCCTTCCTTTCCCTCCTTTCCTTTCAACCTTCTTATCCATTCTATTTCCGTTTTTGCTCCTATTTCTTTCATTATTTTCTCCACTCTTTCTTTTACATCTTCCTTCCCTTCTTCTATTCTTCTTATCACGATGTTATTCCTTCTTTCTTCTCTCTCTTTCCACTCTAACTTCTTTCCTATGTCTCTCATTTTCCCCATTATTGACTCACCTAACCCTTTACTCCCTCCTTCTCCCCCCTCTCTTTCCCTTTCTTCCTTTTTACTTCTCTTCTCTATTCTTGCCTCCAACTCTATCACCCTTTCCTCCAGTCTTTCTATCTTTTTTCCCATTTCTTTTCTTTCTTCTCTCCATTCCTCCTCCTTTTTCCATATTTCAATCTTCAATTTTCTTATTTCCTCACCCAACTTCTCTGTAATCTTCTCTCCTATCTCCTCCATCATCCTCTTTAACTCCTCCTTTTCTATCCCCCCTACTTCTCTGTTCAGCCTTTCTGTTTTTTTGCTCCTTCTCAGACTTCTTTCCTCTTCATCCTTATCCTCCTCTCCCCCTTCTTCCCTTTTTCCTTTTCAAGAAATCCTCTATACATCCCATACTGCTCCTCCTCTCTTTCGCTAACTCATCTACTCTTCTCGGCCTCCCTGCCTTCTTTTTTACTTCCTCCTCATCTCCCCTCTTTCCCCCTTCCTCAACCATCCTATCTCTAGTAGTCTCTATCCTCCTATCTCTACTATTCTCTTCACTAACATTCTTTTCCTCCTTATTCATTTTTCTCTTATCGCTTTCTTTCTTTGATTCCCTTACTCTATGTTCTAATTCGCTCCAACTCGCTAGTGAATTCCCTAGTGAATTCCCTATTGAATTCCCTATCTTTCTATCTGCACCTGCTCTCTACACCTACTCTCTTTCTTCCACGTGTCTACGTGTCCACGTGTCTCACCTTTTCCTGCTTTCTATTTACTAACTCCTTACCCCTTTTCCTTCTCCTATCCTTTCAATCTATCCTCCTCTTTTTCCTACGCCCTCTCACCTCCTATCTCCTATTCTCCTCACCCCTTTTCTCACTCTTTCCTCACAAATACCTGCCACGCTTTCACACACCTGTCACTCACACTCTCACCGGAACCGGAAGCCAATTTAAATGTTTATTAAATTTAATAAACATTTAAATTATATATTGATTAAAAAATAAATATTATATATATTTATATATATAAATAATTAATAATTAAGAAATATTTCTTAAATATTATAATAATTATTAATATATAATATATTAAAATTTATTAATAATTAATACTCTATTTCTCTATATATAAATATTTTATTATTTTAATAAATAATTAATTATTAATTAAATCAATGATTTATAATAAATTTATAATAGTTATTAAATATATTCTAATTAATAAAATATTTATATATTTTATATAAATATTAACCTTATATTATTATAACACTTTTATTATAACATATTATACATTTATTATTTTATACCATACCTAGATATACCTAAATATACCATATTATCTAATTACTAAAATAATTTCTTTTTTAATTACAGTTTACAGAGGAAGACGCGCCGGAGTTCGCGTCCAAGAGGAGCGCTTTATGCGCTTCCTCATGAAACTGTCCTCGCCGAATTATTATTGGGGCAACAGGCCGAGGAGGGGCGGACGAGAAGGCGGACGAGGACGGGGACGGCGAAACGCCTAATAGCATATACATACATTATATATACATAAATAAATATACATATATATACATTCTTCATTTTATTTAAATAAAAACCCTATCAAGAGACACGGTAGTGTAACGCGACCAGGTAAGGGCATAGCCGAGACACCGTATATCTTAACGCGAGTCGGACATTTGAGTCTTTATAATATTTTGAATCCTCAATAACGGCAGAAGCAATCGAGTTTATACTAGACTTAATCGATACACGTATTCACACGTATACAACACATGCGCACACATATATCACACGTACACAACACATGCAAGATGCATGTAGTGGTAATTTTGTCCATCTCGCACGTTTTACAACAGACGGCGTTAGTAGTGCTCCGCGATATTGGCAGCGTGCGGGGTTATGTAAAAAAAATAATAAATATTGACGTGCGGGGTATAAAATAAATATTGATACGTTATCATTTTAAACTATTTCTTTTATAAAAATAATTACTTTCTTGCTACACTACCATCCTACTATTCCTTTTTTTATAAGTACCTGCATAATTATTGATGTAAAATAAGGAAGCGATCTTTACCAATAATAATTATTTATATACTTATGAAAGATGTAGTACAATGGTAGCGTTGCAGAAAATTATTATGAAAAAATAGTATAAATAAAATGATAACGTAACATAATAAAAGTATTTAATAAATATCAAAAAGTTGCAAATATCATTATATAAATATATATTTATAAAAGAATATGTTTATGATATACTAAACATGTGATATGCAATACTGCATATATGTAATTATATATAATATAAAAAAATATATCACATAATATACAAATACATCAGAATATTTAAAGTCTTCAAAGTGATGATAGTTCACATGATGTCAGATTTACCAAATGTTGACTTTGAACGAGATGTATATCAATTTATTGTAAGTAATGCAAAAAAACTTGAAGAGTTTATTTTTGACCAGCAGTTTTTCTCATTGAAATATTAATTCTTATATTTAGAGTAAAGCAAAAAAACTTGAAGAGTTTATTTTTGACCAGCAGTTTTTCTCATTGAAATATTAATTCTTATATTTAGAAATGTATGTAGAAGTTATAATATGCTCTATTACACATTTAAGGAGGCATATATAAATTATCAATTTTGATATTTTGACATGTTATGTAACAAGAGAAACATGATTATTCTTCATTAATAATATCAGAGGAGGCCACTTTTATATTCTACTTAATTTGTAGTTTCTTATTACTACTAAAATAAATGTACTTTTAATAAGAGTAAATAAAAAAAGCGATTTATAAATCATTGTCCGAAAAAAGATGTATAAGCTATGTCAAAGCTGATCTAAAATTTTTATGAAATCAGCTATAAATATTTTAGAAAGAAAATTAAATAATATAAAATTATGTTACTCAAAGAAATGTTTTGTGTGTACACACCGATAAAGTTAAAAAAAAAAGTAAAATTATTTGATACAGCAAAAATTGGAAAATTTATCTGCTCTAAAATGCAAGATGCCAAGTCAAAAATTAAAATTTAAAAACTTATGCAAATTTAAAATTAATATAAAATAAAAAGAAATAATAAAATTTTAGTTAAAAAAACTGGGCGCGCTGCTAAATAATATTCTAATGATATTAAAATTAAATTGTTACTTTTAAACTCATTGCAATTAAAAGGGGGGAGAAAGAATGAAAGAGGGTTAGAGAGGACGAAAGAAAGTGAAAGAGGACGAAAGAGGGTGAGAGGGAATGAAAGAGGGTGAAAGACGACGAAACAGGGTGAAAGAGGGTGAGAGGGAATGAAAAAGGGTGAGAGAGGACGAAAGAGGGTGAAAGAGGACGAAAGAGGGCGAAAGAGGGTGAAAGAGGACAAAAAAGGGTGAAAGAGGACGAAAGAGGGTGAGAAAGGACGTACGAGGGTGAAAGAGGTGAGAGAGAGTGAGAGAGGACGAAAGAGGGTGAAAGAGAATAAAAGAGGGTGAGAGGACGAAGGAGAGTGAAAGAGGACGAAAGAGGGTGAAAGAGAATGAAATAGGGTGAAAAAAAATGAAAGAGAGTGAGAGAAGACAAAGGAGAGTGAAAGAGGACGAAAGAGGGTGAAAGAGGTCGAAAAAGGGTGAGAGGGAATGAAAGAGGGTGAGACAGAATGAAAGAGGGTGAGACAGAATGAAAGAGGGTGAGACAGAATGAAAGAGGGTGAGAGAGGACGAAGGAGAGTGAAAGAGGACGAAAGAGGGTGAAAGAGAATGAAATAGGGTGAAAAAAAATGAAAGAGAGTGAGAGAAGACAAAGGAGAGTGAAAGAGGACGAAAGAGGGTGTGAAAGAGGTCGAAAAAGGGTGAGAGAGGACGAAAGAGGGTGAAAGAGGACGAAAGAGGACGAAAGATGGGTGAAAGAGGGCGAAATAGGGTGAAAGAGGACGAAAGAGGGTGAGAGAGGACGAAAGAGGGTGAAAGAGGAATGAGAGGACGAAAGAGGACGAAAGAGGGTGAAAGAGGGCGCGAAAGAGGGTGAAAGAGGACGAAAGAGAGTGAAAGAGGATGAAAGAGTGAGAGAGAATGAAAGAGGGTGAGAGAGGACGAAAGAGGGTGAAAGAGGCGAAAGATGGTGAAAAAGGACGAAAGAGGGTGAAAGAGGACGAAAGAGGGTGAGAGAGGACGAAAGAGGGTGAAAGAGGACGAAAGAGGGTGAGAGGACGAAAAAGGGTGAAAGAGGGCGAAAGAGGGTGAAAGAGGACGAAAGAGAGTGAAAGAGGATGAAAGAGTGAGAGAGAATGAAAGAGGGTGAGAGAGGACGAAAGAGGGTGAAAGAGGCGACAGATGGTGAAAAAGGACGAAAGAGGACGAAAGAGGACGAAAGAGGGTGATGAAAGAGGCGAAAGATGGTGAAAGAGGACGAAAGAGGGTGAAAGAGGGTGAAAGAGGACAACAGAGGGTGAGAGAGAACAAAAAGACTGAAAAAATAGGACGAAAGAGGGTGAGTTAGGGCGAAAGAGGGGTGGGAGTGGGGGTGGGGGTGGGGGCGGAATGTGGGAGGGAAAGGGGTGGGTGAAAGTTGAGGGAGGTGTGAGTGAAAGGTGAGAAGAGATTTAGATATATATATAATCCTGATGACGTCAGCGGACGCGGACAGAGAAGAAGAAGAAGAAGAAGAAGAAGACGACGTTTCTTAATTTTTCATGAAAAACGTCACTTTTTGACCGCTTGTATCTCCGGAACGGCTTGACCGATTTTATTTTTTCTTGGCTCAAATTACTCGTGGCGATGCCGCCTTTCAGGTTATGTTACGTGCAATTCAAAATTTTTTAAATTTTAGTAGTTCTACACCCCCAAAAAATGGACTTTGATGGTGCAGGATAAGGAGACTTGTAGTGTCTTTTAAGGTCTTTTAGGGTTTGAACATGGCCGGAGACACTACCGCGTCTCCTGATATACACATCGGATCGCAAATAAATACATTTTACTGGAACATAATATACATATATATATCCTCACACACATCCTGACTAAATTATAATAAATTGAACGAGATCCATCCATCTGGCATAAATCTGAGGACCGCGAATCCAGTCAGCGACGAGGTAAAAAAGTTAGTGCTAATGCTTATCGCGCGCTAACAATATAATTCCTATAATTTATAAAAATATATTCTCATAAATTATTTATTGCTAATTTATGGTTGGCTCTGTGAGTTTGCGAAGAAAAATAACTGTCGCTGTGAATAACGAGCGTCATGAGGCGGATAAAGCGGGCGTATAGTAGTGTATAGGGATATTTTTAATTTATTTCTGAAAAATGCGACTTCGGAATACAACTTTATTATATATGATTGAATTTGTCGTTAAATGAGCTATAAGTTTTGTTATGAGACAAATTTAAAAATTTTCAAACATTGAAAGGAAGGGGGGGAGAATTTCGAAAAATATGACATTTTCGACAAATCTGATTACATGATTTTGAAGTACATTAAAAACCATAAAACTTTTATTTAAAACTTTTTTTTATATCTCTTATCGCTTCGACGGTATTTGCTGAGAAATGAAAAAATCGATTTTTTTCAAGAAGGTGTTTCACCCCCTTAACGGCCAAATTAGCACTTATAAAAAAATACGTGTCTTCTATTTTGATCTAGACTACAACATATTCAAAGCTCATTAAAATCGGAGGGGGACACTTCCGACCCTTTCCTTGTTAGATACACAAAATATTTAATCTAGGGCGATATTTACTTAGCCACAAAAAGTTTATGCAAATTAAGATGAGGAATTTTTAGATATCTTTTCTCGATTTTATTTTATTTTATTTATTTTTTTTATCTTTTTTTTCATAGCCGTGTATTCTTATCCATGTTATATATATATATATATATATGATAATGTTTACTTAGATACAGAAAATATTTAATCTAGGGCGTTATTTACTTAGTTACAAAAAGTTTATAGAAATCAAGATGTGAAATTTTCAGGTATCTTTTCTCGATTTTATTTTATTTTATTTATTTTTTTTATCTTTTTTCTCATAGCCGTGTATTCTTATCCATGTTTTATATATATATATATATATATATATATATATATATATATACAATATATAAAACATGGATAAGAATACACACGGCTATATATATATATATATATATATTTACTTATCTACAAAAAGTTTATGGAAATCAAGATGAAGAATTTACAGGTATCGTTTCTCGATAGCGATAGGAATTTTATATTTTCTCTGTAGTCAGATTTAAAAATTATATCATTTATATTGTTTAAAAAATTCTTCTTCCACATTAAAAATTATATTGTTTATATTGTTTAAAAAATTCCCCTCCCACATAATTTTTATTATACTACGCATGCATTTTCTCCCTATCACTTTATTGTTTAAAAAATTTCTCTTTTACATTAAAAATTATATCATTTATATTGTTTAAAAAATTCCCCTTCCACATAATTTTTATTATTCTGCGCATGCTTTTTCCCCCTACCACTTTTCTATTTTATCTTCCTTCTTATAAATTTTCTTGAAAATTTTCGCTTACTCGTCTTTCATCGTCCGAACTTTCAAGTTTGTTAGTAAAAAGATAATTAGTAAAAAAAGTTTGTTAGTAAAAAGTTCTCAATTTTTCGATTTTACCGCGTCTTTGATTATTAAATCTTTGATTTTCCACGTGGTAACAACTACCATAAACAATCTTAAGAAAATCTAGCAACAACCGCGCATGTTGTTGTCAACATACGGATTGAATTTATCCTACACGAAGAAAATTCAAGTGGGTCTTATGACGGAAGACAACGTCGAACTGGATTTTCTGCCTGCTGTTAAATTAACATCTCACGGAGCTGCAGGGATTTGCTTTGACATGGAATCGTGGCAAAAATTTCAAGAAAACATGGAAACGATGTTGAGCTACTTAAACGATGATAAAATTAATTTGAGCTCGATTATCTTTAACAAGATAATTATAAATTTTACTACCGCATATGGTGCTAAAGCCATACTAATAACGTATCGTAAAAACGAGCAAGATCTTTCTTCCGAAACTGCGGAGAATGCGAACGCAAACGGACCGAAGGCGAAGAAACGTAAAACTTACAACATCACGATAGTCATGCAGAGAACGACTTTTCAATGTGTAGAAAATATAGTTGATTATGTGAACGCTAATTTAAATCGCCTAAATTTTATTTTAATTAATGTCAACGAATGTGCTCGATATTTAATTAACAAAATACAGTTAAATCTTCCTGTCAGCATCAATAGCAGTATCGTGAAATTCACGATCAGAGGTAACAGTAAGGAAATAGAACGTAATGTACGCACCCAACTGAAAGATTTAACATTTCTCGATGTATACTTTGAGATAACATTTTTAGAAATAATTTCACTTTATTTCGAACAAATTGTATATGCAATTATAACAAAACGTAAATTTTAATAATTATTCGACGAATATTTTCTTGCAATGTTTGTGAATAATTTTGTTCTGTAAAAATATTTTAAATATAAACCATATTTGTACTTTGAACCGAATATTGTGAATATAACGATTGTTTAATCATACACTTATTTCGTAAAATTTTTACTCATAAAAAACAAGCGAATCATAACAATATATAATATGAATTTTGGTATCAACAAATGAATTTTGTTCTGTAAAAATATTTTTAAAATATAAATCATATTTGTACTTTTTAAAATCATTGTTCGATTTTCTTTCTCTTCCTCTTTCCAGAAATTTCCTCAACGTGCATGTTCCTGTTCACCTTCATTAAGCCGCGCGTTATTTTTAAATAAAATTTTATCTGCCATCTTTTCAACAATAAGCATTCTTTCTAATCTACGATGATGTATTATTTTTTTATCGTGACACGAGTCAGAATGAATCGAGTAATGAGCGAAATTTTGTTGATAAGTCTCCTTTCATTTCACTACCTTATGTTAATAGCTTAGGCGATATCGATCGAATTTTTAAAAATATCGGATTTAATGTTGTTCATAATGTTCCTAAAAAACTGAACCATTTAATTGCACTCGGCAAGGATAGACTACCTACAGATAAAAAACTGAAGTAGTTTACAAAATTAATTGTAGGGATTGCAACGTGTCATACATCGGACAAACAAAAAGACATCTTTGTACACGTGTAAAGGAACATTTCAGCAACATCAAAATGCATTCGAGTAATTTATCAGTTATCAGCAAACATAAAATTGAATTTGATCACGATTTTGACTGGACTTCGCCTGTTATTTTGCATAGTGAAAAACACGTAAGAAAAAGAGAAATCGCTGAAATGTTCTTTATTAATAACGCTATTAATTTACAAAAGGATACCGACAATCTAAGTAATATTTACGACACAATAATAAAGGTCGTTTAGTCTCCAATAATTCGTCTAAGAGTCTTGACGTGTTGTCAAACCGACACTATGTTCGTTCTTGACATCTTAGAATTATAATTTTATTTTTAATTTTACAAGTAAATCTCGCTTTTTTTTCTTTTTATCATTTTGTAATATTGTTAGTGAAGTAATTTTATTTTTTTTAAATGTATTAAAATCTCGGTCTATGTATATCTAGATCACTTGATAAGGACTCAAAGAAGGGTCGAAACGTTGTGATTGAATAAATAATATTTGCCAGTACGGTCGAGAGAAGATATTTATCTTTTTTAAATTCTGTCTGGCGATTCTCAAATATCTACGTTCTTAGTGTTATTATTTTGTTTTAGTATTTAATTGCGCTGAAGATGATCCAAAAAACAGATTACAATGTACGTCTTTCTTCTTGATATGATACATTTATAATGAGTATTATATATCAAACAGAAGGGCGTACATTGAATTTACAATAAATACTTGTTAATCTCTTAATTACTGCGTTTGCGTTTTCAGATAGCCATTTGTTTACCATATTTGATATTGTTTTTTTTTCAATTATAGCAGCATCGCGTGGAAAAAGTTTTGCCATCATTTTATTTGGTACGTAATGCGTGCCTTGGAATGTACAAAAATAACCTTTTTTAAATTTTGTCTGGCGATTTTCAAATATCTACGTTCTTATATATTATAGTTTTTGTTATTTTTAAATGTAGAGTTGTGTAGCATATATATTTATTTTCGCAGCTCAATACATGTCCAATTTGGTGTTGGAAAAGCAACAGCATTCAGAGCAGTAAGAAGGGTAACTTATGCCTTGCATTGTTTTGCACCAAGATTCATTCAGTAGCCAAAAAATGAAGTGCTACACCGTACTATTGAAGAATTTGCGAAAGCAAGGTTTTCCTAATAGTTTTCCCTAGAACTGCGATATATACTCAGCACGACACCCTTTGCTCGAGTGTCGTGCTGAAATCGAACATTAAAAAATTTTTTAAATTATTAAAAAATGTTTAATCGCCGGAACTATCTTTGAAAATGATTGCAGAGCATAGAACTCTACGAGAACTGGCCAAAACTCCCCCTAGAACTGCGATATATACTCAGCACGACACCCTCTGCTCGAGTGTCGTGCTGAAATCGGACATTAAAAAATTGAAAAAATTATTAAAAAATGTTTAATCGCTGGAACTATTTTTGAAAATAATTGCAGAGCATAGAACTCTACGAGAACTAGCCAAAATTCCCCTTAGAACTGCGATATATACTTAGCACGACACCCTTTGCTCGAGTGTCGTGCTATAATTATCTTATTAATTATTTAAGTTAATTACTGGTAATCGACAGAACTATTGTCGAAAATTATTTTGGAGGTCAGAACTATTCTAGAACTCGTAAAATGCGCCCAGAGAAATAGATATTTCTACCAGCACGACACTCTTTCGCGATGTCGTGCTATAATAGCTTATTAATTAATTAAGTTAATTATGGTTAATCGACAGAACTATTGTCGAAAATTATTTTGAAGGTCAGAACTATCCTAGAACTCGCAAATTGCGCCGTGAGAAATGAATATTTCTATTAGCACAACAAGATACAATTTTTACAAATATCGTTTAAATTTTTTTTTAACTCGTAGAATGCATAGTTCGCCGGAACCATTGTTAAAATTTATCAGGAACTCTAGATCTCGTCAAAATCTATCGAAATACACAAAAAAAAAAATTTTTTTTGCGTAAGTGTCGTGCTACGGGAAGTTAGCACGACATTTTTAAAAAATTCGTTTTTTGACCTCAAATTGACAGAACTATTTGCGAAACTTATCAGGAACTCTAGAACTCTTAAAAGTGCTACTAAAACTCATATGTTTTTTTGAAAATCGAAAAAAGCCGTGCCAACTTCAAAGAGCCTAATTCCTTCGGGATATTAGTATAGAATGAAGTGACGTCTAACGAAGCCATTATTTCAGTTGACTCAATGGCTTTATTATTAATTAAATTAGCAAACGCCAAACTATTCTTGACAAACAAACGAGGTTTTTGAATTGAATTTTGTAAAAAAGTGTGTAAATAATTTGCCATTATATACAACGGACTCTCAATAGATGAGATGATAATTCTTAAGGGGGTTCCTGCCTTATGGATCTTCGGCAATCCATATGCTCTCGGCGTATTCCCGTTAGTGCATTTTAAATTATTATAAGTACGTTCATCAATTAAATTGTTATTATGCCAAGATTTCAATAAGTCATTAACTTTTTGAGATAAATTTTTTATCGGATCTTTTTTCATAATTTTATATGTCGATGTATCATTTAACAATTCTGTCATTTGCTGCAAATATTTACCCCTATTCATGATTACAGTGACCTGTCCCTCATCTGCTTGCATTACAAAAATATCCCTATTGTCCTGCCTAAATATTTTTTACATTTTGAGAATTCGTTTAGGATATGTCTACTTATAAAATATTGGTGTTTTCTTTTGTTTTTAAGTCTATTCAATGAATTAGCAATACAATTACGCGTATCATTCAGTAAACTGTCTTTCAGTCGGTGACTATTTAATTCGAAATTTTTTATTACATTAAGTGCAAACGACTCAGAATCCCTTACACTGTTATGATTAAAAGGCAATCCGAATTTTCCACCCTAAACTCAGAAATCTAAGAACGTTATCCGGTACTTCTTATCCGAATTATTAATTATCCATTTACTACATTTAAAATTGAAAAACCTTTCATATATCTTATTCTGACGATTGAGAAGTAAATCGAGATGTATTTTATTAAGAAATTAAATTTCACAATTAATTTACAAAAAGACACAGAAAGTTTTAGCACTGCGTATGATTGTTTGTTTAGAAATTGATGTAACCTTCGACATACTTATCTTGGCGATGTTATTAAATTTAGTACAGTGTGTTCTGTCAAAGTATGAAGACGAAAACGTTAGAAATTGATGTAACCTTCGACATACTTATCTTGGCAATGTTATTAATTTTAGTACAGTGTGTTCTGTCAAAGTATGAAGACAAAAACGTAACTCGATATGTAATTTTATTATTGTGACATAAGCTAAATCTCTCTGAATCATAATTTGCTCTTATATCTTAAAGACGAAATGCTGTAACTCATTGTAAGTCTCAAATTTGCAGTTCCCGTTTCGTTTTAATTAGAGTGTCTGATTGTATCTATAGGTTTTAGAAAGTTCTAATTGTATTTTTGAAAAGGACCACAACCCACATGGTCGAAACGTCAAAATAAATATATATTAACAACGCTAATTGAGGCCAGTGTTGTCAGATTAAATCTATAACCTCATATTTAGGAATACCCATTTTTATGATGAGTCCTCTAACATCTTGACAGAAAACAAAATTGTTTTCCTGAGAGAAGAAGGGTAGGAAATATCTTTCTCTTGTGCGGTAGAATGTAATTTTCGTTCCACATTCGAGTACATTCTTATCATTCAATCTAAAAACAATTAATTCAGAAGCTTCTTTTCAAAGGCTGAGATCTCTCATCAGGTCATTTAACTCGTTTTGGTTAAAATGTAAGGACTTAATAAAGATCCAACATAATCACTGTCGTTATTTTGTTGTGCATCATAAGAGGCATGACCGGGAGTAGATTCATCCCTAGAAAGCTCCGGTAATTCGTGAAACATTGGAATTGGTACTTCATCCGAGTGAGGAACTGGGCGCCTTGCAGAAGCTAAATCAGAGTAACTCCACTTGCTGCTCAATAATATTATTTTATGAAAAAACGCATTATCACCATGTAAATATATATCATAACAATTCCGCCAGTGACAAAGATTTGGTGCCACAAATTTTGTGCTATATCAGAAAAAATGTATTATTTTATTTTTATATAACATATATAAATTGCCTAAACTTTATCGATATAATGTCAAATTAACATCAGTTTGACTTTTCTGTTCTTGTCGGATACTTCAGGAATCTCTTATTTTCACGTTTGAAAAATTATATTAATTTTAAGTAATATTATCATTTTTTCTGAAAATTTGGTGTTAATATGATGCAAATAGGCATTATATATTAAACAGTCCTATCAATAACAAATTTTAGCGCCATAAATCTTGCTCGCATAATTTCACAAAATTGATTTTATTTCATCTTTTAGCATACTATTAAAATGTTAATATTTAATTGTTTAACAAAATTGATATCTTATGTAGGTGTTAAATATACACATACTTAATATGATGTAAATATACGCATTATATCAACAATCTCATCAATACTAAAAATTTGGCGTTATAAAGTTTGTTTGCACTGTTTTGTCAAAATTCTCACTATTCTAGCATTTTAGCATACTATTCAATTATTATTAAATAATTTAACAAATTCAATTATCTTATGCCAATGTTAAATGCGAGTTTGAAATACGTTGCGTTTACAATATTAAATTATCAAAAATTTAATGCTTAAAAAATCTTGTTATTTTCACGAAAATTTGAAAAAGTATGACAAAATAAACTTTAAATATTATTTGTCTAGAAATTAGATGTTAATATAACGTAAGTACGCATTAAAACAACGGTCCCGACAAGAAGAAAAATTTGGCCACGCTTACTCACGCTATTTCGTAAAAATTGAAACTTTTTAGTATATTATTTAAATATTAATATTTAATTATTTAACAAAATTGATATCATATTTCTCTATATGTGCTACATTATACATGCTTAATATGGTATAAATATATACGCATTATTGACCTTCCGTTTCCGGTGCGAGGGTGGTGTACACGTGGAGAGTGAGTGTGTAGGTTTGAGGGAGCTTTAGAGGATATAGAGAACAGAGGGAGAGGAAAGGATAGTGTGAAGAGAGAGAGGAAAAGAAAATGAGAGAGTGAAAGTGTGGCAAACGAAAATAGATAGAAGGTGGAGGAAAGAATTAGATAGAGAGATAGCTGACAGCAGATAGTTTGGGTAGGGAGTATAGAATATATAGAGAGAGAGATGTGCGGTAGAAAGAAAGAGCAGGTGCTACGGAATAGCTAGTAGCTTTTAGAGAGAGATAAGCAAGGAGTAGGGAGAACATAAAGAGAAATTAGAAAGGAAGAAAGGAAAAGCCAAAGAGCAAGAGAATTATAAGTAGGAAAGAAGACAATAGTTTAGAAAAGATGTTCAGCGGAAAGAAAGAAAGAAGCATGGAAAGTGACCCACACAGCACATGATATCATTCGAATATTCTGTACACATACTGTTAATCTACGCAATATACATAAGATACTGAGAATATCTTTATAATATCTCTTGCAATATATTATTTTTCGTATATTCTTAGAATATATTTTAATATCTCTTACAGTATATTATTATTAGTATATTCGCGTATATTTTCAAGATATACTTTTGAATTACGCAGAATATTCGTTACAGGATGTCGTATGGAGCCATTTGAGTGCAGAGCGTTTTGGCGCGTAAACGTACACGCCACGCGGTTTGTGATAGTGTTTTTTCTATAGTGGGTTACCGGTCTTTTTCCTGTGATATCTTGTCGCATGACGGTGTGAAAGTAAGTCTGTATATTTTTATATAATTTTTCGTAAATATAAATCCTTTTCATTTCTTTCAAAATTTATCTTATTTTGTGTAAAATATATTATATATTTCACTAAATATATTATTATATAATTCACTATAAAATATGTTTTACAGCTGCAAGGTAACCTTAAAATTAATAATCGGACAGGCCCAATTGCAACAATACATTTTCTTTTGGAACAAAAATATGTATACCTATATCTTATTTATGTTTCTTTCTAAATAAAGAAAGACATATTTTGGTTTTAAGCAAGACTTAAAGCCAAAATAATGTTGGTGCAATCGACCCTTAAACTTCAGATTTGTTTTATCGTGAACTTACATTTTACATTTTATATACTTTATTTTTAGTCTAATCTATTTTATTTCTCATTGCATTCCTGTTTCTTAATATACATGCATATTATTTTGGTACATTTATTCTAATATTAGTCTTTTTGTATATTGATGATGATGTACCAAAATATGTCTTTGATGCATTTATCAAAGTATAATACAATTAAACAATAGAGGAAGCTAATATATAATAAAGTAAAATGTGATAAAAGTAATAGAAATCATATATATTGTATATGTGTATATTCATATAATTTTTTTTCTTAGTTTTAATTTTGTTACAGCGTTGCAAGAAAATATTATCGCAGCTTTATATTCATATACACAACAGTAGTGTGTTCTCTACAGTAGTGCAACAAAGAAATAGGTATTATATTTTATAATTTATAATTATAGTTTCTTTTTCTTATTTGTAATTTTTATTTTGTTACAGCATTGTCACAAAAGAAATATTGAGACTAATATATTGGGGATCGCTTTATTTATCTGCATTATTTTAAAAAAGTCTGCATCATTCTAGAAAAGTTTGTTCTCTACGCATAGCTCGTGGAACACACAGTAAGAAGTAAGTATAATCATATTTCTTTCTTTTTTTTACTTTGATTTATTTTTCATGATTATTATATATTTGTATTTTGGCACGCCTTTGATCGTATTTCAATATCAACGTAGCACATATGTAGAATGTTCGATTTAGATATGAAATTATTTTCATTATTATATTATATTTATAAACCTTTGAAATCTCATTAAATCTAAACATTACCAAATTCCTTAATTGATTTAAATATGTAGAATATGTATATATAAAAATATACAAATATATAATTTTATGCCGATTTAGAAATATCTCTCTTATAAAGAGATGGAGAAATGTGTGAAGATGGAATTTACTTTAATGGTCGTAACGTACAATGTAGAATTGAAGCTTTAGTATGTGACACACCAGCAAAAGCATCGTTCTCTGCGTGAAAGGACATGCGGGATATTCCAGTTGTACCAAGTGCACAACGGAAGGAGATTATATAAGAGGGCGATTATGTTTTCCAGAGACATATGCACCACTTAGATCAGATAGTGATTTTATACAGAAAATTGATGATAGTTATCACAAGCCTGATATTACATGCAGCTTATTAGAAGTACCTTATTTCAAGCCTGTCACAAATGTCCCGTTGGATTACATGCACTTGGTATGTTTAGAAATTATGCGTAAATTAATGTACCTATGGCTTCATGGAGAGTTACATTATTGACTACCACATAAAGCCGTTGAAGATATATCTGTACGTTTGGTAACACAATTAAAACCATCAATACCAATAGAATTCGCAAGAAAACCACAAAAGCTAGATTATTTAATATTATGGAAAGCTACGGAATACAGATTAATATTATTATATACAGGTCCAGCAGCATTCAAATCAATATTAAAGAAAAAGATATATATTAATTTTCTAACATTACACGTGATTATCAGAATCTTGTCTTCAAAAGATTTACATAAATATTTAAACTATGCGCAAGATTTGATTTTCTTTTTCATAAAAACATTTGAAGAATTATATGGCGTTCAGAACATATCACATAATAAATTAATACAAATTGTTGCTCGTATATTGAAAACAAAGTGATAAATATAAGGCCAACTTATCGAGCTGAATATTCGAGATGTTCAGTCAACTACCATTTATTAAATGTATAAATTATAAAACTACAAACAATAATTATACTGAAGAAGACCGCGTGCGGTCGAAACGTTTGTAGAATAATTGTAAATTGCGTTAGTTTTAATATCTAATGACTGTAGTTTTATAATTTATACATTTAATAAATGGTAGTTGACTGAACATCTCGAATATTCAGCTCGATAAGTTGGCCTTATATTTATCACTTTGATATCACATAATGTTCATAATCTCGTGCATCTCGTAAACGATGTTAAAAAATTTCACTTGATAATTTTAGTGCTTTCAAATTTGAAAACCATATGCAAATATTAAAGAAATTAATTAGAAAATCAGAAAAACCTTTACAACAAGTCATACGGAGATGTATTGAAAAAGAAATCAACTCACATACAATATTATCATCAAATAAGAACGTAGATATTTGAGAATCGCCAGAGAGAATTTAAAAAAAGTAAAAATCTTCTCTCGACCGTACTGACAAATATTATTTATTCAATCACAACGTTTCGACCCTTCTTTGAGTCCTTATCAAGTGATCTAGATATACATAGACCGAGATTAGTACATTAAAAAAAATAAAATTACTTCACTAACAATATTACAAAATGATAAAAAGAAAAAGAAGCGAGACTTACTTGTAAAATTAAAAATAAAATTATAATTCTAAGATGTCAAGAACGAACATAGTGTCGGTTTGACAACACGTCAAGACTCTTAGACGAGTTATTGGAGACTAAACGACCTTTATTATTGTGTCGTAGATATTACTTAGATTGTCAGTATCCTTTTGTAAATTAATAGCGTTATTATTTCCCTTAATAAAAAACATTTCAGCGATTTCTCTTTTTCTTATGTGTTTTTCACTATGCAAGATAACAAGTGAAGTCCAGTCAAAATCGTGATCGAATTCAATTTTATGTTTGCTGATAACTGATAAATTACTCGAATGCATTTTGATGTTGCTGAAATGTTCCTTTACACGTGTACACAGATGTCTTTTTGTTTGTCCGATGTATGACACGTTGCAATCTCTACAATTAATTTTGTAAACCACTTCATTTTTTTTATCTGTAGGCAGTCTATCCTTGCCGAGTGTGATCAAATGATTCGGCTTTTTAGGAACATTATGAACAACATTAAATCCGATATTTTTAAAAATTCGATTGATATCGCCTAAGCTATTAACATAAGGTAGTGAAATGAAAGGAGAATTATCAACAAAATTTCGCTCATTACTCGATTCATTCATGTTTCTGTGTTTTAAAAAATTAATCCTTTTTTTAACCCAACGATCAATTACATGTTTAGGAAAGCAGTTATTAAACAAAATTTGTTTCACGATATTAATATTCTCGTCGTGAACCTGGCCATTAGATAAAAGAATCGCGTGATCTACAAGATTAAAGATTGTGTTCATTTTATATTTAAAAGGGTGGTTGGAAAAGAAATTTATATATCTGTTCGAACACGTTTCCTTCCTGTACCAATTTGTTACAAGCTTTCCACTTGACCGAGAGATCGTTATATTCAAAAAATTAAGACATTTTTGGGAAAGGAAGACTTATTCACAGTTCCTTGTTTATCTACAATGCTTGGAATTTATTGTGTACATTTACAATCAGAATTGAAATCATGGCCATTAAAAGATGTAATTAGAAAATATATAAAGTTACCATATCAAAGATGACAAATATGCAGTTTTTCCACTCCTCCATGGTTTTATATAATACATTTATTTATATACAGAATGGCACAAGAAAAATTTTATGCCGTTGTTGAATTTGAGGATGGGCTTCAAATTGTTCCAAATAATTGGTTGAATTCGAATTTAAACAAGGCTGTTTGGTCAAATTTCACTAACAACAAGCGTTACTATAAGGCTGTGAAATTTATGGAAAACCCAGAACCTACATGGATAGAACATCCAATTCGGAAAATATATGCAAAAGACAGTAAGCAATCATCATATTCTTTTTTTTAATATATATGCAATAATTTTAAAATATATGTATATAATTTCTTGCATACAACATGTGGAGAGAAAGAGAAAAAGAGAGAGAGAGAGAGAGAGAGAGAGAGAGAGAGTTGCCATCATTCAGAACGCGGTTTTATTGATAGCAATGTATGTAATTAGCATATAGTTCACGTTAACATTTATATTATAAAATTTCAAAACTATAAAATACTCTTATTTATTGATAAAAAGCGCGTTTTGAATATGCACTATAAATATTAAAATATATATAAATATATATAGAGTGTCTTAGAATAACCCTATCAATGCTTAAAGGCGGATTCTCTAACCAATTTGGAGATGATTTTCCTAGCATAAATGTTGAGAAATCAAGAATTTTCGAGTTATAAGCAATTGAAAAAAACGGATTTTTCACAAACTTTGTGGAGTTAAAAGGTTAACATAATTATATTCTTCAGTCAATTTCAGATGGAGTTTACTTTAATAAAATTTTAATTTAAGGTTTAGTTACAAAGAAACATAATGACAAAAATTGGAACTTTGCAAAAAATGATGACCTTGATCCGTCTTGAAGCATTGATACGATTATACTAAGACACCCTGTATAATATTAATATATATTTTTAAATAATACAAGAAAGCAATTATTAACAAAATGTATATTATTTTTTTCAGCAAACTATGAATTAGCAAGAAGAAAATTAAAAGATGCTGAAGAACTATCAGATATCAATTCTGGCACTGACAAAGAGGAAGTATTAAAAAAAAAAACAAGACAATATAGAGCTGCTAAGCAATTTGACGAAACTTCTATATTAAATAGTGATGATGAATGCGACAAAAATTCATTTATTTTGCAGCTTCCAAAAATGCCTGTTAGGCCTGTACATACCTCTGAAAAAATGAAAAAGGCAAAATTGTCACAGAAAGGTGAAAGCATAAAAAATTATATTAATAGTCAGAAGAATAATATTAAGAAAAAGAATAATATTGAAAAAATTTTAATAATTAATAGTGCATAATTCTAATAATAATAAAATATTAGTTTAAAGTTGCAAATTTTAATTATGTAAAACAATAAAGAAAACTAACTTTTTTGTTTAGAATTAACAGTGAAACAGAAAAACTCATAATCAACATTGGACAGATATGATTGCAACTACAATGTAAAAGGTATATACGAGGTGTGTTCAAAAAGTATCGCGAATTTTGAATTTCCGCGGGTTACGTATATTCGATTTTCGATTTTTTTGTGGCGTTATGTTGGTACTCATGTTTCTCATTTATGCCGACAAGTACGGCCATTTTGAATGTTCAGTTAATTTTTGACAGCTGCTTGCACGTGTTTTGGCTCGTCTTCGATTTTTGCCTATTCCAAAAAATGGATCAAAGAATCTGTATCAAATTTTGTGTGAAAAACAAAATTAAGTGCGCGGACGCATTCCGAATGTTGACTGTGGCATATGGTGAAGCTACCTTGGACCGAAGCAACGTTTATCGGTGGTACAAAATGTTTTCCGAGGGCCGAGAAGATGTGAACGACGAAGAGCGTGCCGGACGCCCGAGCACGTCAACAACAGACGAAAACATTGATGAAGTGAAGAAAATAGTATTGGTCAATCGTCGAATCACCGTTAGAGAAGTTGCTGAGGACCTAAACATATCGATTGGCTCGTGCCATTCGATTTTTACCAATGATTTGGGCATGACACGGGTCGCCGCGAAATGGCTTTTGCACCATGATAACGCCCCTGCTCACACATCGTTGCTTGTGCGCGAATTTTTGGCCAAAAACAACACACTAATAATGTCGCAGCCACCGTATTCCCCAGATCTGGCCCCCTGTGACTTTTTCTTGTTCCCGAAACTGAAGAGGCCCATGAAAGGACGACGCTACGCTACGATTGAGGAGATAAAGACGGCATCGAAGGAGGAGCTGAACAAGATCACAAAAAATGATTTTTTGAAGTGCTTCGAGGATTGGAAAAAACGTTGGCACAAGTGTATAATATCTGGTGGGGATTACTTTAAAGGGGACAAAATAGATATTCATGAATAAATAAATAATTTTTGAAAAAACACAAAATTCGCGATACTTTTGGAACACACCTCGTATATGTTTACAAAGTAAAGAAGCAAGAAATATAAATTATGCATTTTATTATATTTTTCTTCTTTTTTTTATACTATTATATAACTGTAATTTAATATGAATAAAATGGAACTTTAAATATATAAAAACCTAGCATATAATGTACATAATAATAAATGCATAATTTAAATAAATCAAATCTATTTTATATTATATGGCATTTGTAGATTTAATATAAAGAATTAAATAACTAAATTAAATACATAATATTTTTGGTTACAATATTAAAATTACATTTAAATATAGCAATAAAATAATTTTTTTAGATATACCTAAACCTAGTACATCTAAAAAGATACATGCAGATGATAAAGATGATGTAGATAATGACGTAAATGATGAAGATTATGTAGATGATGAAGATAATGTTAATGATGAGTCCGATATACTCTCGGAACAATTATATGGAACGAATCTAAATGAGGATAATGATGAGATAAAGGGAGAAAAAGTCATTCAAGTAAGAAACAATACCAAAGAGAAAAAATAAATATATACATATTGTACGATTAATTGAAAAAAAAATAGATAAAATAAAACAATTAGTATATAAGGTTAAAAAATTTAAGTGCACAGAGCACCGGAGTTTCTTGGATATACCAAAACTAAACGCGATTTGCGATCTCGATTCGAGATTCTAACGAACAAACGAAACCTAACGAGTTTCGTTTGTTCATTAGAATCTCAAATTGAGATCGCGAATTGCGTTTAGTTTTTGTATATCTAAGAAACACCGGTGCCTTGTGTGCACATAAAATTAAGTTTCGTAAAAATCTTAAATTTCAACGAAACTCACGCACTACCAACCGCGTATAGTCTCTGTATTGTCTCGTTTTTTAAATATTTTAACAAATAATTAATTAGAATAAATTTTATATTAATGTACAAAGTAATTTTATATAGAATACTTTAAAAAATATTTTACAAATATATTCCACATTAATACATTGTTATACAAATATAATCTTTTGTAAAATTTTTATAACGCAACTTTTCATAATTTTAGATCAAACAATTGACTCATGTGACAAGTCAAGATGTAAAAACTTCTTCTTTACGGATAATGAAGAAATTGTTTTCTAATGAATTAGCAGTGCAATACAGTTGGTATAGAGCAAAAAAAAAGAAACTTTTTCGCAGCTAAATATCTGCAAAATAATCATGTGTAAGTAATAAATAATAGAAAGTATTTATGAATATAAATTTATATTACTTGTATTTTTTGTATTACTGTTAAATTAATTAAAATTATTTTATAAGTTGAATAAAGATAATATTATTTACATACAAATATCATTTTAATAATATTTAATATTATTTATTTTATTTAATGAAGCAAAAGAAATATATAAAAGTTGAACATTTTTAAAGATTTTTTATAAAGTTTTATATTTTAATTATTCTAACAAATTAAATCTAAAATATATTTCTCTTCAATGTTATTAATAAAAAATTATTTTTTAAAATGTCTTTTTTATCATTAGCTAAAGTACAGCGAAGGAGTGTGGTCGGGCGCGCGACGTACAACCACGTCGCAACAACTTGTATGGCATAAGCCTTGTTAGAATATAGAGTCACACGGCGAGAACATGGTATTTGTAAGTGCCATGCGCGTGAATAAAGATTAGTTCAGTTAAACGTGGTGTGACAATTATTACAACCATCTCATGAGCAAGACCCCTTTGTTCGCCTCTCCCGCGGCTTTCCTGACACCCGCGAATCCAGGCATCCCAACAAAGAGAGTCCTCTCATTAAAACATCTACACCACCTTACAGCTTGTTATGAATGCCTAGGCCAGGATGGCCGAAGCTGTAAGATATATTACAAGATATATCTTGCATAGCATAAGTATGCCTGCGTGCGGATAGGCGCGCGCATCCTGTAAATGCGCGCGCAGTGGCGCGAACCTCGTGGTCGACGAGGAAGAAGGCGGCGGCCATGACGGTATCATTAGCTAAAGTACAGCGAAGGAGTGTGGTCGGGCGCGCGACGTACAACCACGTCGCAACAACTTGTATGGCATAAGCCTTGTTAGAATATAGAGTCACACGGCGAGAACATGGTATTTGTAAGTGCCATGCGCGTGAATAAAGATTAGTTCAGTTAAATGTGGTGTGACAATTATTACAACCATCTCATGAGCAAGACCCCTTTGTTCGCCTCTCCCGCGGCTTTCCTGACACCCGCGAATCCAGGCATCCCAAAGAGAGTCCTCTCATTAAAACATCTACACCTCTCACAGCTACGTGTAATAAGAAAAGTACACAAGAATGCTACAGACGAACAAATTTCTAATCCCATAAAAATATGGTTAGCACACGCGAACGCCTTGTTATATCCCTCAAAGATATAACTATTAAGAAATAGCTACTCGTGTTACATCCGCTTGACGACGGACACTGACTGCGTAAAAACGCATACGCTGCGAGATATGCGCGAAACGAAATTGCTCAACATGCAAACAAAGAAGGACTTTGAATCTGCTTCGCTTGCACCTAGGTCCTTGACCAAAGAGGCCCGTTGCTAGGCACCCCTTCCGATCAAGAAAATCCCAAAAAGCGATATTATAAAAAGGAAGCAGAGACGCGCCGAATCGCTCAGTCGCAGTCGCAATAAGTCGCTCTCAAGACGCTCTCGCGTCGTTAGTTAAACGACCTCGCTAGCCGCGTGCGATATATAACATCCCTTCGCAGTCGCGCGCGATACGCGAAGTTGTAACGGTTCACCTTTCCCGACGCCGCGGATCGGCTCGCCGGTTCCAGGATTCGGGAGGAAGGGGGAAATTCAGACTCGCTTATTCCTTAATATAAAAATAGTTGGTTTATTCAAATAAAAAGAACAACGAAAAGAATGTTTGATAGCAGGGTACAGGTCACCCTACGGGTTTAGCGGATCGCTGGTATACGTAGTGAACGGTGATCGCACGGAGCGTCCGGTGGCGTGAAGCCTGAACAAAGAACTTAAGAGCTACCCGGTATATGTACAAAGCGTGAGGATCAAACGAAGCGTCCGGTGTATTTACAAGCTCGGAGGCGTATAGCCTATAACGGTGTCCAGATGGGACTTACAAGTTACCCGGTATACGATACTGGAGATACAACAGGCGGAGGCGCATAGCCTATAGCGGTGTCCTGATGGGACTTACGAATTACCCGGTATATGATGCTGGAGATACAACAGGCGGAGGCGCATAGCCTATAGCGGTGTCCGGATGGGACTTACAATTTACCCGGTATACGATGCTGGAGATACTAGGTACGGGGCGTAACGCCTTTATTCAAAACGGGAAGCGGTGGAGCCAACGTACGGCGGCATATAGCCTTAGACTGATGTCCGGAAACCGGGAAACCCAGTATAACGACGAGAAGCCCGTCGCCCGGATGTTAGCAGGATGAACCGGAAACCGGGAAACCCAGTGTAACGACAAGAAACCCGTCGCCCGGCGGATAGCAGGATGGACCGGAAACCGGGAAACCCAGTGTAACGACGAGAAACCCGTCGCCCGGCGGATAGCAGGATGGACCGGAAACTGGGAAACCCAGTGTAACGACGAGAAACCCGTCGCCCGGCGTATTACAGGAAGAGATCGGAAACCGGGAAACCCGGTGTTACAACGAGAAACCCGTTGCCCGATACTAACGGTAGGAACCAGCGACCGAGAAACCCGGCACTTTCACAACGAGAAGCCCGTTGCCTGGTCTGGGAGATTTGGAACGGGACTGGTGCCGGCTCGTCCGCCGAGCCGGCTTATATACCCGTCCGGCGGTCCCCCACTCCGCGTCGAGTCCGTGGCGGGGGTACCGCGCCGGGATCGCGGTGGAGCGCCCCCGGGGTGGGGCGGCCCGTGTGGAACGATTAGGGGCGCCTTTAGGCGCCAAAGCCTCACGTGGCGGGCGGCTGATCGGCCCGCGAGGCGTTAGTAACGGCTGCGCCGTTACAAAGTTATAGTTAAACAGTGTCGTTAAACCAATACACGCACAAGTGTAACAGTGGTGAAACAAATAAAAGTCAAGTGGTTTACTTGAATAAAAGTTTTAATAATAAAAAGTGGAGTGCGTTTATTTCAACAAACCGAAATAAGTCCCGACGCCCCGGATCCTCATCCTAATTTGGCGCAACCCCTTGTGTCTCACCCGAGGCACACAACAAAATTGGTGGCAGCGGTGAGATTGCGCCGAAGGACCGTCAGGAACTACTCGGAGGAAGACCTGAAAAATACAGCAGTATTAATAATCAGGCACGTCGAACATAATAATCGACGGGAAGCGGACAAAACAGAAGGCATCAAATAACACCTGTAACATATACGCACACATAAGGAAACAGACACGTCAGCCAGATAAATCAGCCGTATAAGCAACAGCGTGCCGTACGTGCAAGACTACACACACACACGGACAACGCATCAGCAGACGTGAAGTAGGCCACCATCTAAGGACGCGACCTACGACAACACGGACAACGCATCGCACCGTACAGCGACCCGCAGGATCACCTTACAACGCCGGACCGCCAGCCGTATCAACACCGCCGAGCGATGATCTGCAGCGTCAGCAAGCGAGCGATAATTATGCTAGCCGTATTAATGTAAGTCCGAATAAAACTTTATATATATATATATATATATATATATTGCGTGAATGTCGGAGGAAAGCGAAACACCCCGACAAGCGATAACGAATAAATCGTGGTTACATAGCGACTTAGCCAAACAATCAATCAAAGCACTACCGATAACTTTAGAAAACCTCGAAAAAGTGCGAATAAAATTAGAAGCACATTACTCGGGAAAGAGCGACTCAGAATCATTTACTCACGGGAAAGCCGAACGCGAATTTCCGTTTGATATTTTTGACGAAAGCTTATTTGCAAAAGGAGAAATCGACACCGACATAAAAATAAGAAAAGAAATTAAAGTACGCGTAAGTCGAACTCCTAGTAACGTGTCGCAACGCGGAGAATTCTCGCTTACGTTCTACGACAGCAGCATTTTTGATCCTAAAGAATATCAGGACGACATGTCGCGAACACCGCCAAACGGTGCCATGAATGTATCCGAGGGTGCTGTTGACCGTGAAATCAACCGCCTTCGTGATGCTGTAGCACGCGACCATGAACAATTCGTGGAAGTCGACGTGCATAGATCACCTGATAATCGCGGGGTAGACGCAGATAGTCCTCTATTGCGCGAGTTAATACAGGGTATGCGCGAAATACAAACAGATGTGCGTGCGGAAATAGAAGCAATGCGCGAGGAAATACGTGCGTCATTGTCTCGCGGAAAGGAATCGGACGACAGCCGTCAAGAATTCCACAGGCGTACGCACCACCGAAACATGATACCGTATCGCGATAACCGAAAAATTCCCGCGAATACATTAGCGACAGAGACGAAATCGTAAGGTACGACAGTCGACAGAACATACGCGACAATATACGTTATCAGGACGCGGACAGATCTCGATATGAGAGAAATGCGAACGATAGGTATGACAATCGACGCGACTCGCGAGACTGCTCACGCGACCGAGACCTGGGTAGACGACAGAGTCACCGACGTGATCTACTAAGAAACACTCACGGGCAAGGATCCAGAGATGAACAAGAATTTCGTAACAAAAACCGGAACAGACGTGAGGAAGAGAAATACGACATCGCTTACGGACGCAGCGAGTACGACGTAAGAAACCGTAGAAATATACGCGGAAGATACATGACGCTAAAGGAAGCAAGGGGACTTATACCCACTTTCCACGGCCAGTCACAACGCGAGCTCAATGAATTTCTAGATGCATGCACGTACGCTATTAGTCATATAGACAGACGCGATGAGGATAGTCTAGTTTGGGGCATCCTTAGCACAAAAATCAAGGGAAAGGCTTAGCTTGATTGCAAAACGCGAAATATACGAACTTACGAGGAATTAAAAAGGCAGTTAGAATCAACATATCAAAACAAGCATACGACTACTCATTTGCAAATTGAGTTTAATTCCCTAAAACAAAAAGCGAACGAAGACTCACAAACCTTCGGAATTCGCGTCAAAACTATTGCAATGGAGCTCTATGAATCAATGATCGAGGGACGAGCGCGCTCCACGACGGAAAAACGCGTTATCCACGAGACGATACAAAGTCAGGCGTTACATAACTTCCAGACAGGACTACGAGAGGAAATACAAACCATCGTTAAGTCACGGGATTATTGTTCATTGAAGGACGCTATTAATGCAGCAATAACGAAAGAAAAGGTCAGGAACGCCAATGCAAACCGATCGACTAGAAATAACCAACGGGATATAAAGTCGTCATTGCGAAATTTCGAAAAAATTACTTGCTACAAATGTGGAAAACCAGGCCACATCGGGCGAGAATGCCGTAGTAGTGAATACGCGCTTCCTAAATCGGAGAAGTCAGATCGCGTAACTACAATAGAAAAATTTTGCAATTACTGCAAAAACGCGGACACAGCCGTGAAGAATGCTGGACATTAAATGGACGGTTAAAAACGACATCAAGTCACGATAGAATAAACGGTGATAAAAAATCGCGTAACGTTAATGTAACCAAAAGTCGTAAGAAGCCGAAAACGAGAAACAGTGATACGGATTCTGAGCAAATCAGTAACGATGACGAGCAAAGTAGCGACGAGGACGAAAGACAAGAGAAAAAGAATAAGACGACACGCGCGCGGGAATATCAGATGTCACACGTGCGCCGAACGCCGAGAGAGAAAGAGAGTTTAAATATAATTAATCTGCCCATGCGAGAGGCAAAACACGGAAAAGTAAATATGCTTTACGATTCGGGAGCTACGATTTAATTGATAAAAGTGAAATTCTTAAAAGGCGAGACCAAAATTTACAACAATAAAATAACTCTCGTGGGAATAACCGGTCACAAGACAAAGACGATCGGAAAAATGTACGCGATCATTAAGCTAAACGGGAACAAAACAAAACACGCGATTTACGTTGTAAAAGATGATTTTCCGATGGAATTTGACGGAATTATAGGAATAGATTTCCTGAAGAAACAAAATGCTCTTTGCAACCATAGGAAACAGGAGCTGCAACTAGGAAACACGGTAATAAAACTGCGCCCGTATGAGAAGATCCGATTACGGCCGCGCAGTGAAACGATTAACCGAAATTTAAATAGGTCACGAAAAAACGAATCTGAGGACGAACGCGATAGCAACGAGGGAGACTCGAAAAAAGAGAGTCCCCGGTACGCGTAAGCCAGTATCGCGTATCACATATCCGACCCGCCGCAACTAAAAATAGCGCAGGAATCATAAAAGCCGAACAAACCGCGCCAGGAATTTTTTATCGGATGATACCTAGGCGAACCAAAAATTTTTAAAACAAAAATTGAAGTCGGTGAAAAAATGCTTATATATGACGATACGCTACGACGCGGACGATCAAAGAAACTTGACGCCTTATGGACAGGACCGTACACGATAATCGAAAAGAACTCCGACGTCAATTATACAATAAAAAAGGGAAGACGGATGATACAAATACATGTAAATAAAATAAAACAATTTATAGACAACTAAGAAAATACATACCCCGAGACAGCTAGATCACGACACACAAAAACAGTTTATATATCCAATGGTATCTAGCGGAATAATAATAATAATAATAATAACTTTAATCATAATACTTATTATTGCCATTGTAATTTGGAAAATAAAAAATAAAAAAACACAAAAAGAAGGTACCTAGACCCATACTGAAAAGAAGCAATAGCACACGTTTTTAGAAAATAGAAAACGGTTGTAATTATATTGAAAACGGGCATAAAACAGTTATAAATTTTAATTGTAAGCGAAAAACTACGTACCTTCGTTTTTCTTCTTTAACGGGGGAGGGATGTTATATCCCTCAAAGATATAACTATTAAGAAATAGCTACTCGTGTTACATCCGCTTGACGACGGACACTGACCGCGTAAAAACGCATACGCTGCGATATGCGCGGAACCGAAATTGCTCAACGTGCAAACAAAGCAGAAGGACTTCGCTCAGTCGCAGTCGCAATAAGTCGCTCTCAAGACGCTCTCGCGTCGTTAGTTAAACGACCTCGCTAGCCGCGTGCGATATATAACATCCCTTCGCAATCGCGCGCGATACGCGAAGTTATAGTTAAACAGTGTCGTTAAACCAATACACGCACAAGTGTAACAGTGGTGAAACAAATAAAAGACAAGTGGTTTACTTGAATAAAAGTTTTAATAATAAAAAGTGGAGTGCGTTTATTTCAACAAACCGAAATAAGTCCCCGGATCCTCATCCTAATTTGGCGCGACCCCTTGTGTCTCACCCGAGGCACATAACAGCCTACAAAAGCAAATACCGATAAATATTTAATGTTTGTCTTTATATATAATACATATTTATATATTTAATACAATAATTATTAGTCTTCCGCACACAACTTTTCTGGTAATGTTCCAATAGATAGTTTAATGATTTTTGGCTAATAATTGCTGATCTTTTGCGTTATATAACTCTGCGTTAATAACTCTGTTTTAGCAATATGGTACAAATTGATGTACAATGTTGATAGCAATTTGTGTTAAATTAACTTTTTTTTATTTTCAATTTTAAGTTCTTTTGTTACAAATATAAATTTTATTTTTTCCAAATGATTAATTTTATTTTTTTTTTGTTTTTTTGATTAATATTTTATTTTATTTTTATTTTAATATCTCAAATATACAAGGTGTGCGCAACGGAAAGCAGGATAAAAAGGTCGGAAGCGAAAAGACAGAGAAGCACTGCACTCGACACACGCGTATCGTTAACAAAATATATTTAAACTATTAACACAAAAATACAATTATTTAAACCGCACAGAATGTACCAAAAGATAGCCGAGTCGAACGTATTAGAAAGTACAATAACCGAGAGAAAAGCCGTGTTGAAAATAAAGTACTGAGTGTCCGCAAGCAACGGTAATTAAACGTGAAAAAGACAAGCGATCTTTTTCGTAAAGTAGAAGCACACTCTTGACGCGACAAGCAATCGGAAAAGAGCGCCGCGGTCACGAGAAAGGAGGTTTATATAGGCCTTGTTCAGGAATAAGCCTGATCCTAAAGTATAGGTCGTTCAATTCTCCGTTTATATTATCATTCGACATCTCAGTAATTATTCGCGCCAACGCGGGACAACACGTCAAACGCACATGTGATCCACGTGTTACTCGCCTGTCTTTTCCTTCGCTCGACGCGAATCGCCTGCGCAAATCCCCAAAATTCTCGCTTCGCGCCTTGGCTACGTGTCTCGGATCATTATTGAGCGTCCAGCCACGAGACGAGATAGATCAATACACCTTTTGTTGAAATATCGTCCGCCTCGTTTCTAACACTCTTGTTATAATTTGTGATTTGAATAAAAGTATATTAAAACGAATCCGCGAGTGACCATTAACAAAAACTACCGCCTTGGCGTGCGAACCTTCTATACAAGGTTTTACCAACGAGAAACAAAACAGGCCTGTATTTCTAGAATATTCGCGAACATTTTTTTTATTCTATCGTTTGGTTGAGGACGAAAGAGCGTTTACTGTAATTATTTACTTTCCAGCAAATCGTAGTTTTGTTATTATTGGGAACTAAATTGTATCTCCTCTCGCGCGACCGCGGTGTTTACAATTTAATGTGTTTTAATGTAAGCGCTTATTTTTCGTAGGCGCGAGGTATACTTATAACTTTGCGGCCGAACGCTATTTATAATATGAAACGTCAGCATGTTAAAATAGAAATTGATAGACTGTATTATAATATAAATTATACGAATGCTGCATGTGAAATGAGAGTACGGCATGAATTTGCATGCAATATTTTCATTGTTTTTAATTGTTTTAATTCTTTCAGCTTTTTTAGACGTTCGATTTTCGAACATTCCGCCCGCCTTGCAGTATACCTGCAATCGACTTTGTAGTGCGAGAGTGGGGGCGCGCGCTTATTCACGCGCTCACGAGTGACAGACACGTGTAGCTCACGTGCTCTGACTGATGTCGCAAAAAGAATGCTGAATCGATCAACTGTTTATTTCGAACGTGACGGTATAGACGCATATTGGTTAACGCGTCGCAAAGACCGTGACAATTTTGGTATTCGGATCTCTCGTGAATTATAATGATACAAATAGTGTAATAATGAGGATAGTGCAGTGATAAAGGAGATAACAGTAGGTCGGTGTCATGTAAGTGGAGTGACGATGAAGAGGAATGAATAGAGCAGTGACAAAGAAGAGATGATTTTTGTGCTGCAATGAGAAAAGAGTAAGACTTATGACGCTGAATTATTGTGCAGTTTCGTTGCCGTCGTCCAGAAAAATCAGTTTGCTGACGGGGCGCGTTAAATTCGTACTCGCGGTACGGATTTCGACTACGCGCACGTGGCCGTCGGATCCGGGGTGCAATCGAGTGATTTGCGCAAGCGGCCACCGCGTTGGTGAAGTGTTTTCGCTGCGGAGCACAGCCGACCGACGCGAGCCTCCTAATTGACTCGGGACTATTTTGACCGATGGGCCAGCGTGTGTATGTATTCGCTGGCCTACCGGGACCAGAAATGGTCCCTCATCTGTTGCAGAAGCTGCCAGCGTGAAAGCCGGGCCGACGGCTCTCGTTCGAGCGACGGTTCAGGTACGGCGGAGAGAGCGGAACCGATCAGGAAGTGACCTGGGGTAAGAGCTGCTACGTCCTCTGGGTCGTCGGACAAGGGCTGAGAGATCGAGAATTGAGGCAAGCTTCTATCTGAGAGAGCAGCGTCGCCAGCTCCTCACAGATGAGGGTTGCATCACCTATGATTCGTCGCAGATGATGCTTCATAGATTTGACGGCGGCTTCCCACAAGCCGCCGAAGTTCGGTGCCGTCGGTGGATTGAAGTGCCACCGGATTTTCTCTTGTCCGGCGAATGCGGCGATGCGATGTCCGTCGGTACTGGCGGCGGAGAAGAGAGCGCCAAGCTGCTTGTCAGCACCCACGAAATTGGTACCGCAGTCACTATACAAGGAGGCGCAGACACCTCGCCTGGAGATGAGTCGGCGCAAGGCGGCTATGAAGGCGTCGGCGGAGTAGTCCGAGGCTGCGTCGAGGTGAACGGCTTTGGAAGCTAAACAGACAAAGACTACAATGAACCCTTTAGTTGCTTTGTGTCCGCGGCCCTTCGACGTTCGCAGCCAAACAGGTCCGGCGTAGTCGACGCCGGTGTGCAAAAACGGCCTGCTTGGCGTGACCCTTGGCACCAGGAGATCGCCCATGAGAAGCTGTGGGATGGCGGCTCGCCATTTTGTGCACCTACTGCATCGGTTGATGTGTCTTTTCACCAGCGAGCGACCTCGAGGGACCCAATACTCCTGGCGCAGGGAGCACAAGGTCAGCTGAGTCCCGCTGTGTAACGTCCGCTGGTGGTGGTCGTCGATGACGAGGTGAGTGTATGTCGACTCGCTGGGCAGTATTGGCGGATGAGTGGCATTGTACTGCAGGTGAGCGTTTCTGAGGCGCCCGCCGACGCGTAGAAGTCCCTCGCAGTCTAGGAAAGGATTTAGTTTGTGCAGGGAGCTTCGCGACGGCAGAGGCGTTCCATTGCGCAGCCTTCTAATCTCGTCTTTAAATGTTCTAGCCTGGATCAACCTCACCCAGGAGATGCGGGCTTCCGTCAGTTCGTCGACGCTGATCACGCTAGACTGACTTTGCGCATGGCGGAGCTGGCGATGGATCAGCAACCAGCGACGGCACCATGCAGTGATCCGCAGCAGTCGTTTCAGCGAAGAGTAGCAAAGCAGCAATTCCGATTCGGGCTTCAGCTCGGCAACGGCGGCGACGTGAGCACGGACTCGTCTCTCTGGGAGGTCCTCTGCTGACATCTCCTTGCTGTTGGTCGTTCAAGGACTGCTCTCCGTTGCTAGCCATACGGGACCTTGCCACCAGAGCGGGTGGTCAACCAGCTCGCTAGGATAGTGCCCCCGGGAAACACAGTCCGCTGGGTTTTCCCGACCTGGTACGTGATGCCAGTGGGTCCAGGATCAGTGTTTGTATTTTGCTGACCCGGTTGGCTACATAGATGGCTCACGTCGAAGGATGCCCACAGATCCAGCCGAGCGTGACGGTGGAATCAGACCACATATGAAGAGGTGCCTTGTCTGCTCCGATGATTGGTACGGTGTGGGTGGCTAGACGAGCCAGAAAAGTGACGGCAGACAGCTCCAGCCGAGGTAAGGAGACTTGCTTCAAGGGCGCGACCTTGGTTTTCGCAGCTAAGAGAGCCACCTTAGTAATATCCTTTGTTTTGGTCTTTAGGTATAGCACAGCTGAGTAGGCACGCCCTGAGGCATCGGCGAACGTGGATCTCCCGTTGTGAGTCAGCCAAGCCTCCCAGCCATCGAGGTACGAGCAAGTTTTCCAGAGCAGGCAGCTCGCTCTGGAATTGTAGCCATCTCCTCTCTTCGTCGATTGGCAGCGAAGCGTCCCAATCGAGGCCTAGCAACCAGGTTGACTGGATGAAGATCTTAGCCAGTACTGTTGTTGGGGACAGCCAGCCGAGAGGGTCTAACATCTTTGCTGTCAGTGAAAGTACCGACCTTTTGGTGATAGTCGATAGATTGATCCGTTTGGTGGCGAAGGCGAAGCGATCGTCCCGGGGTTGCCAGCGTAACCCGAGAGTGGAGTGACTCTCGCCGGGCAGCCACCATCTGGCCTTTTGTTGAAGGCGGTCGTCGGGCCCCACTTGGTTCAGCAGTAGCGAGTGGTTTGCCGACCACTTCTTAAGCGAGAAGCCGCCCGCCTTGCAGATATCAATCAGCTGTTGTAGCATGACTTCGGCTTCTTTCATGGTCTCCGCACCGGTCAGGATGTCGTCCATGTAGACGTCGCTCAGCAGAATGATGGCTCCTTTCGGGTAACGATGTCTTTCGTCCTCGGCCAGTTGGCGTAAAGTGCGGATTGCCAGATAAGGAGCACAGGATAGACCGTAAGTAACAGTATCCAGCCAGTACTCCTTGATTTCGTTGTTAGCGTTCTTTCTCCACAATATCCTTTGCAGGCTTTGGTCGTCAGGGTGCACCAGGATCTGCCTATACATCTTCTCAATGTCGGTCACGAAGACGTAGCGATGACGTCGCCAACGCAGCAGGATGTCGGTCAGTGAAGGAAGCAAATTCGGTCCCTTTGCGAGATATTTGTTGAGAAAGTCTCCGTTTGGCAAGGAGCTCGAGCCGTTGAAGACGACCCTCAGTTTTGTGGATGTGTTGTTCGGACGCAAAACCCCGTGGTGCGGCAGGTAGCAAACACCCGGATGCGATTCCGTCGACGAAGGAGCATTATGTGGCGCAGGTCCAAGTATTGTCGCATGAATTCCGCGTACATGGTTCGAAATTCGCTGTCTCTCTCAAATTTCTTCTCCGTGTGTTGCAGAGCACGGCGGGCAGAGCGAACTGTTCCTGCTAGGTCCGGCAGAGGCTCAATCGTGGGCAGACGCACAATGTACCAGCCGTCGGCAGTGCGTGAATGATGCAGGCAATAGTGCTCTTCGCACTTTAGTTCGGCCTTAGAGAAGAGCTGAGACGGCCGGCGAACTTCTTCTTGCTCCCAGAAGCGACGCACCAAACAGGTGAGGTCTTCCTCCACCTGGCAATGGTGAGAGGAAATACGTTGGCCGCGTGCATTCTCATTGATGGTGCCTGACAGTATCCATCCTAGAGAGGTCTGTTGTGCCACCGGTTCCTGAGGACTTCCCTTTTTCAGGCCCTGGCAGATGATTACTCCGTAGACGTCGGCACCCAGCAGAAGGTCTATTGGATCCGCGGAACTGAACTCTGGATCGGCGAGCTCCAGGTCCTTTAGATGTGTCCAGGATTGCAGACTTCGGCGGCATCCTTTGGAGAAGAGCATGAGTTTTGGCAAGATCAAGGCGGCGACGGAGTTGGACGACTTACCGTTGTGCGCTCGAAAGGTAAGCTTTACCTTGCCTTTGGCAATTCCCGTCCGTTTCTCGCCGAGTCCATAGAAGCTGACGGCGGCGGGCATGCGAGGCAGTCGCAGTCGCTGAACCAACCGCTCCGTTATGATGGACGACTCTGAGCCCTGGTCGATCAGCGCTCGGGCGGAATGCCAGAATCCGTGGCAATCGAGGACGCGGACTCGAGCAGTGGCGAGCAACACCGTGACAGAGGCGGGGTGCGATCCTTGAGCCACATGTGATGTCGTGGCGGTCTCGGCGTCGCGGAAGGCATCGTGCAGCGAAGAGTGATGCCGACTGCCACACGTGGTGCAAGTCTTTTTTTGACGCGCACTCAGTCAGTTGGTGTCGACCCAGGCAGTTCGAACAGAGGTTTTGATCGCTGACAAACTGTCTGCGAGCCAGAGCCGTCTTCTCTTTGTAGGTGCCACAAAACATAATAAAGTGGTCGCCCTGGCATACGGCGCACCGGCTTCTTGACTTATCCTTCGGTTCCGTTTTCTTCACGTGATGGCTCCGTGTCGATTTCGCATTGATGTGGCTGCGGCTGTCGCTCTTGGCCGGAAACAGCGCCTCCAAAGTATGAAGCCGTCGCTCGATAAAGGCTTCCAGCTCGGCGTAGGTAGGCGGATTCGTCGTATGACTGATGTCGCTCTCCCATTCTCGACGCGAACGATTGTCGAGAAGCTCAATGACTAGATGCACAAAGAGGTCCTCCGTGCGATCGATGGGACGATCGATGCTCTTCAGCGAGCTGACTGTGGTTTTTATGCTGTGGAAGAGTCGCCCCAATTCAGTTGCGGATTCGCTCTTCATTTTAGTAAGCGCCAGGAAGTTGTTAAGATAGTTGCGTGTTAACAATCTTTTATTTTCGTAAAAATCGCTCAGCGTCTTCTAAGCGATTTCGTAATTTTCGTCAGTAGTGCTGAGGTTACATATGAGTAGGTCAGCATCACCCTTGACACAGAGTTTGAGATAATGTAATTTCTCAACAGGTCTGGCTGCCTGGTTCCTGCCAATGATAGACTGGAACAGTCTCGAAAGGAAGGCCAGTCTTCGTATTTCCCGGCGAAGGTCGGCGGCTGAATTTTTGGCAATGCGGTTCGAGGAGCGGCGGCCGGTGTCGCTGCCGAAATTGAGCTGGATGTCTGATCTTATCGTTGGAGAGCGCTCTTCAGATCGAGCATGAGGCCCTTGTTTTGAAGGTAAGCCTCCTTGCCCAATGAAGGGATGTCTTGCTTGGCGTAGACATCGTGTCGTATCTCTTCAACACGATCGGCTAACGCATCATTAATTGCGTCAAATTTCTTCCACAGCTTCTCGAGATTTTGAAGCCGAGCCTCCACCGCGCCGAGTGTGATATTGGCCTTGCCGAGCTTCTGAAGATTCTCGTACGCGCGCGAGATCTTGCCGTATAGCACTGTGGCGGTAGCAATGATTGCTTTTGTGTCTCCCATCTCTGACACTGTCTTTTTTTCCAGAAACACTGGTCACCGACACTGATTCACTATCGCTTCCGTGGCACCGAATTCACAGAAGGTTCTAGTGGATCCGGCTCGAAGGACCAAATAATGTGCGCGACGGAAAGCAGAATAGGGAGGTCGGAAGCGAGAAGACAGAGAAGCACTGCACTCGACACACGCGTATCGTTAACAAAATATATTTAAACTATTAACACAAAAATACAATTATTTAAATATATATATTTTATAAATTAAACTTCGGCTCGTATACAATTAAAATATGTGATATAATAAAAGGCCAACTTAACGAGCTTATAAGATATTAATTCAAAAATTTTTATTATTAATTTACGTCATAATATACAAAAGATAAGATAAACGTTTCGACTGTACGACAGTCTTTTTCAATATCATGCTAATATGTCAAAAAATTAATTTAGTCATATCGACCTTATTATAAATACAACATTTATGAGATTATCATATGACGAACGCAGTACAAAATTCATATTTGTTGGCTTGAGTTAGAGCGTCAGATTTCTGTATGTCATGCTGTTATATTATGTGACGACACTGTGAACCAATTAATATATCCGCTCAAATATTACATTTTAGATTTTTAATAAATAGTATTAACTTACTTTTTTGTCACGAACATAACACTTTTTTAAAAATTATTTCTTTTTGAATAACATAATCACAATGTGTACTTTTTAAAAACAATTCGATATCTGTATCTCACAATGTCGGCACGCTGTATATATACCCAATTTTTAAGATGACGTAGACAATTTTTTTAAAATATCAAAAAAAGAACCGTCAAGACGCTCGGTGTCCTTTTTTTGGTTGATACTGTTGTTTTCTTCTTTAATATGTATCATTTCTGATATCAACCTTTTATAATAATTCTTTTCATAATCTAGGATTTTTGTGTCGTTCCAATTGAAATTGTGTGTAAATTTTACAATATGATCAGAAACCACCGAGTGCCTTGCAGAATCTAATCTAATATTATTTTTATGTTCATTTACTCTTGTACCTAATTGTCTTTTCGTTTGTCCTACATATGTATTATAGCATCACAATTATTACACGATATCTTATATATGACCCCCGAATTATTTTGGAGCTTATCCCTGTCTTTTTGCGTTTTTATGACTCTGTTTAATTTCTTTAGACATCTGTATCCTACTGTTATATTTGATTTCTTTAATTCTGATGCTACTAGTTCCGAGATTCTTTCGATATATGGTATCGTTATGAATTTTTTATTTCTGTCGTTATTTATGATTTCGTTATTTATATCTTGAGTACTTTCTTTGTTTAATCTATTAACAATAAGGAACTTCAGTCTATTATTGATTTCTGAGAAAATGAGATCAAGAGGATAACTATTGCTCAATAAAATCTCTATGATTAATGTTAAATTTTTACTATGAAAACGGAGATGTGATAATAATATTGACCGGTCTACTAAATTATATATTACACTTTTTTTGTGGCATATAGGATGATTTGAATGATATGAGAGTGTTCTACCCGAAAATGTTTTTTTCTGAAACCAATCTATATATATTATGTTATTTATAATTTTGAGTGAGATATCTAAAAAACTTATGCTACGGTTATCCTCTCTTTCTATTGTAAATTTTAATCTATCGTGACAATCATTAAATTTTTCTACTAAATATGTGACTTGATCTTCCGGCAAGCAAACCAAGATATCATCGACGTAGCGATAGTAAAACCTTATATTTACATTTATAGTTTCAAGAATCCTAGTTTCTACATCTTGCATGACAATATCCGCAATAATTGGAGATAAAGGCGATCCCATAGGAGTTCCATGTATTTGTTTATAGATCGTATCGTTGAATGTGAAGTACGTTGAAGTCAAAATGAATTTAATTACCTTAACAAACTCATTTTTATCTATTGATGTGTGGTTTTCAATGTAATGCCATCTATTATTTATGCTGTCCATTGCGAGGTCCAAAGGAACATTTGTGAACAACGATATCATTAACGCAACAAATTTTATAAACAGAACTATTAATCCATTAGAACAAACCAATGATAAATGGTTTATTAATTTGACTGATGTAGAGATTCCAACTTGCAATGGACAGCATAAATAATAGATGGCATTACATTGAAAACCACACATCAATAGATAAAAATGAGTTTGTTAAGGTAATTAAATTCATTTTGACTTCAACGTACTTCACATTCAACGATACGATCTATAAACAAATACATGGAACTCCTATGGGATCGCCTTTATCTCCAATTATTGCGGATATTGTCATGCAAGATGTAGAAACTAGGATTCTTGAAACTATAAATGTAAATATAAGGTTTTACTATCGCTACGTCGATGATATCTTGGTTTGCTTGCCGGAAGATCAAGTCACATATTTAGTAGAAAAATTTAATGATTGTCACGATAGATTAAAATTTACAATAGAAAGAGAGGATAACCGTAGCATAAGTTTTTTAGATATCTCACTCAAAATTATAAATAACATAATATATATAGATTGGTTTCAGAAAAAAACATTTTCGGGTAGAACACTCTCATATCATTCAAATCATCCTATATGCCACAAAAAAAGTGTAATATATAATTTAGTAGACCGGTCAATATTATTATCACATCTCCGTTTTCATAGTAAAAATTTAACATTAATCATAGAGATTTTATTGAGCAATAGTTATCCTCTTGATCTCATTTTCTCAGAAATCAATAATAGACTGAAGTTCCTTATTGTTAATAGATTAAACAAAGAAAGTACTCAAGATATAAATAACGAAATCATAAATAACGACAGAAATAAAAAATTCATAACGATACCATATATCGAAAGAATCTCGGAACTAGTAGCATCAGAATTAAAGAAATCAAATATAACAGTAGGATACAGATGTCTAAAGAAATTAAACAGAGTCATAAAAACGCAAAAAGACAGGGATAAGCTCCAAAATAATTCGGGGGTCATATATAAGATATCGTGTAATAATTGTGATGCTATAATACATATGTAGGACAAACGAAAAGACAATTAGGTACAAGAGTAAATGAACATAAAAATAATATTAGATTAGATTCTGCAAGGCACTCGGTGGTTTCTGATCATATTGTAAAATTTACACACAATTTCAATTGGAACGACACAAAAATCCTAGATTATGAAAAGAATTATTATAAAAGGTTGATATCAGAAATGATACATATTAAAGAAGAAAACAACAGTATCAACCAAAAAAAGGACACCGAGCGTCTTGACGGTTCTTATTTTCATATTTAAAAAAAATTGTCTACGTCATCTTAAAAATTGGGTATATATACAGCGTGCCGACATTGTGAGATACAGATATCGAATTGTTTTTAAAAAGTACACATTGTGATTATGTTATTCAAAAAGAAATAATTTTTAAAAAAGTGTTATGTTCGTGGCAAAAAAGTAAGTTAATACTATTTATTAAAAATCTAAAATGTAATATTTGAGCGGATATATTAATTGGTTCACAGTGTCGTCACATAATATAACAGCATGATATACAGAAATCTGACGCTCTAACTCAAGCCAACAAATATGAATTTTGTACTGCGTTCGTCATATGATAATCTCATAAATGTTGTATTTATAATAAGGTCGATATGACTAAATTAATTTTTTGACATATTAGCATGATATTGAAAAAGACTGTCGTACAGTCGAAACGTTTATCTTATCTTTTGTATATTATGACGTAAATTAATAATAAAAATTTTTGAATTAATATCTTATAAGCTCGTTAAGTTGGCCTTTTATTATATCACAATTATTTAAACCGCACAGAATGTACCAAAAGATAGCCGAGTCGAATGTATTAGAAAGTACAATAACCGAGAGAAAAAGCCGTGTTGAAAATAAAGTACTGAGTGTCCGCAAGCAACGGTAATTAAACATGAAAAAGACAAGCAATCTTTTTCGTAAAGTAGAAGCACACTCTTGACGCGACAAGCAATCGGAAAAGAGCGCCGCGGTCACGAGAGAGGAGGTTTATATAGGCCTGTATTTCTAGAATATTCGCGAACATTTTTCTTATTCTATCGTTCGGTTGAGGGCAAAAGAGCGTTTACTGTAATTATTTACTTTTTAGCAAATCGTAGTTTTGTTATTATTGGGAACTAAATTGTATCTCCTCTCGCGCGACTGCGGTGTTTACAATTTAATGTGTTTTAATGTAAGCGCTTATTTTTCGTAGGCGCGGGGTATACTTATACCTTTGCGGCCGAGCGCTATTTATAATATGAAACGTCAGCACGTTAAGATAGAAATTGATAGACTGTATTATAATAAAAATTATACGCATGCTGCATGTGAAATGAGAGTACGGCATGAATTTGCATGCAATGTTTTAATTGTTTTTTCTTTCAGCTTTTTTAGACGTTCGATTTTCGAACACAAGGTGTCCTGTAATTGGTGAAAAATCTGCTAATGGCAGATTCTTGAGATCATTTGGAGATGATTTTTCCTCAACGAAAATGTTAAGAGATCATGTTTTACAGGTTTCTAATTTTTATCATCATATATCTCTATAATTAAACTTCTAATTAAAATTCTATTATATAATAAACTTTATTTTAAATTAACTAATAAAGCATGTAATTTTGATAATTTTTTAACTTAATTTAATTTGCGAAAAATTTTCAATCGTTTATACATGTAACTCGAAAATTATTGATGGCTGGACATTTTCGCTAAAGAAAAATCGCCTTCCAATGATCTCAAAAATCTGCTATTAGCAGATTTTTTACCACACTCATCTGTATATAATATCAGATTAGGTAATTATCTCCGTATCTTTCTTTTTGTATTGTATTTGTGTTACATATACAAGGGTGTCCGGTAAGAGTTGCCTCAACCGTCGTGTGCAGGTAGAGTAAGTTAAACCGAATAGGAAAGTCCTCTACCGTTTTGCGATTTTCGCAATAATTATTGAGTTATTAAATAAAAAAGATCGGCCAATCCACGTGAATAGAAGCGCGCGACGAGAAGAGACGTCTTACTGTAACACGATACACGGCGCGCCGCAAAGCGGAAGGAGGAGCGAACGATGACTGTCTACGAATTGTATTCGAGAAATCTTTGTGTATCGTGTTACAGTAAGACGTCTCTTCTCGTCGCGCGCTTCTATTCGCGTGGATTGGCCGATCTTTTTTATTTAATAACTCAATAATTATTGCGAAAATCGCAAAACGGTAGAGGACTTTCCTATTCGGTTTAACTTACTCTACCTGCACACGACGGTTGAGGCAACTCTTACCGGACACCCTGTATGTATAATGTTTGCACAAGCGATTTTGCTCATGATGCAAAAAAATATCAAATATATATACAAACATATACATATGTATATATATAATAAATTTTTTATGAATTTTTTACAGATATAATATGTTAACTTTTTATTCCAGTTTTACAATGCTATGTGTGCTGTGTATGTGTGTGTATCTCGGACGCAAACTTATGACGTTTTCAAACCAAACAGGTTTAATCTTTTGGAATAAATAATAAGTCATTGGTCATTAATCACAGTCATTCTTTCAGAAGAGTGGAATAGACAGCTGTGATTGACCATACACATATATATGACTCATGTATTAAACCTGAGTTATTAAAACTCGAAAACGCTATTACACACGCATGCAACTTATTATGCATATTGTGCGAGACGGATAGCAGAAGAGGAAGGTCGGAAGCGAGAAGACAGAGAAGCACTGCACTCAACACTCGCGTAACGAGAACAAAAATATATTTACACTAAGAACAACAAAAATTACAATTGTTTACCGCACAGAAATTGCCAGAGAATTAACTGATTAGAATAAACCAAAAGAAATAGCCGAGTCGATAATTAGTAACTAAATGTTCCGCAAGCAACGGTAATTAGACACGAGAAAAGACAAACGATCTTTTTCGTAACGTAGAAGCACACTCTTGACTGCGACAAGCAATCGGAAAAAAGCCCCGGGGTCACGAGAGAGGAGGTTTAAATAGGCCCGTATTTCTGGAATATTCGAGAACAATTTTCTTTATTTTATTGTTCGGCTTAGGGCGAAAGAGCGTGGACTGTAATTATTTACTTCGGCGTTAGATCTCATTTTGTTATGATAGGAACTATTTTTGTCTCCTCTCGCGCGACCGAGGTGTCTACAATTATATGTGATTTGACGTAAGCGCTTCCTTTTCGCAGGCGCGGGGTATACGTACCTGTGTGGTCAAGCGCTATTTGAAAATAATATTAATAGAAAATTAAGCATGATGCATGTTGCATGTGAAATAATAAAACTGCATGAATTTGAATGCAATAATGTTTTAATGCTTTTCAGCTTTCGTTAGACGTTCGATTTTCGAACACATATACATATAAGGTTTCTCAAAATTCGCAAATCAAAATAGCAGAAAATATTCTCGAAAAAGTAATATATAATGAAAAATGGCAAATTCTTTTTTATTACTTTTACTTTTTCGAAAATATTCTTGCTATTTTAATTTGTGAATTTTGAAAAACCTTGCATGTTTGTGTGTAGGTTTGCGTGCGTATGTGTATATATGTATGTGCATATGTGTGTGTGTAAATATATAATATTTAAATAATATACTCAGGATATTCTATAAATATACTATAAGATGTTCTTATAATAAACTAAAAAATATTCTTATAATATGGTATACTAAAAAATAAACTTGGCAAACTTGATTTCGACGTAACTAGCAATTTTATTTAATTCTTTCACGACGTTTCGACCATTTAGTTGTGGTTCTTATCAAGTGAAAATTCTATAACATAATATTACACAATTGTTTTTACCAATGTTGAAACATACAAGAAACTATCTAAATGTTAAATTAATAATATAAATATAAATTTTATAAACATTATAAAAAAAAACTGTTAATCTCGGCTCAAATTATTGTGTTAAAATAAAAATAAAATCTCGACGGCAATCGGAGCCTGTGCGGATGACATGCACAAAATTAATAAATTAAAATGAGATCTCAAGTCAAACTCATTTATTAAAATCTAAACGTTTCGACCCACTTCGGGTCTTCTTCAGTAGAATCCGCAAATAAATTAAATATCATTCTCCTCCCTATTCGAACCGTCCGGTCGTCGGAGTGTCTCCCTAACGGTGACCATCGTCAGGAAGGAAGCAGAGCAGTGACTCCCTTACCAACACCCGACAGCAAAAACAGAGAGAAGACGATGCTACACGTGACACATCACTCTAACGACTGGGTCGTCACAGTCGTTAGAGTGATGTGTCACGTGTAGCATCGTCTTCTCTCTGTTTTTGCTGTCGGGTGTTGGTAAGGGAGTCACTGCTCTGCTTCCTTCCTGACGATGGTCACCGTTAGGGAGACACTCCGACGACCGGACGGTTCGAATAGGGAGGAGAATGATATTTAATTTATTTGCGGATTCTACTGAAGAAGACCCGAAGTGGGTCGAAACGTTTAGATTTTAATAAATGAGTTTGACTTGAGATCTCATTCTAATTTATTAATTTTGTGCATGTCATCCGCACAGGCTCCGATTGCCGTCGAGATTTTATTTTTATAAACATTGTTGTGCCTCCGGGAAGGCACGGAAAATTTTGGGGTCTCAGTCGACTGAAGGATGAGGATCCTAGGATCGGCGGGCGTCTCCACTTTGATTAACTTCGCTTGTGTATTTGAATAAATCTTTTATTTCGCTTATTTCTTGAGTTGGATTAATTATGTATAATCCCACCTGGGTGATTAGTTAGGTGTGCTCGCTCTCGATAATCGGATTACAGGTGATAGTTATATTCTGCGGCTTGTCTTCGACTCCTAGTTAGGTTCTAGTTAGCGACTCGACCTTTTGGATTTTCGTTAGCGACTGACTTCGTCGCCTCGCTTTCCGTTCGCGGTGGTCTCCTGCTCTTTTCTACATCTTTCGGGGGAAGATGTAGAGAAGCTCTTTCATTGGCTAATTTTTATTCACACGCTTTTATCTAGGTGCAAGCGAAGCAGGTTGATTCTTCGCTTGCGATCCGCGGGTTTCGGCGTAACGCTTATATTTCATCGCGTTTGCGTCTTTTCGCGATAAGCGCTTCGCGAGAGCGTGAGAACGTTTCTCAAATGATTGTATAATAGCTGACTTACTAATTTATTATTAAAACTATATTAATATAATATAATATAATATAGTTATAGTCATTCGGACTATAACAACATACCCATTAATTAAACTGGGATTAACGCGATCCTTTTCGATTCTCTGCTGCTTATCACTCGTTGCACTGTTTATGTTGTCCGCTCTCTCGTTCTCTCCTAGTCGTGGCTTCTGCTTGTTTCCGTCAGAGTTACTGACGTGCCCGTCTAACACTTGTTATAATTGTATATGTTTTTACAGGTCTTTGTCGCTGTGAGGATTTTGGAGACGACGTCGACCCTGCGGCTGAGATCTCACCGCTGCCACCAAATTGTTGTGCCATCGGGAAGGCACGGAAAATTTTGGGGTCTCAGTCGACTGAAGGATGAGTATCCTAAGATCGGCGGGCGTCTCCATTTTAACTAATTCACTTGTTTACCTGAATAAATCTTTTATTTCATTTATTTCTCGAGTTGGTTTAATTATGTCTAATCCCACCTGGGCGGTTAGTTAAGTATGCTCGCACTCGATAGTTAGATTACAGGTGATAGTTTATATTCTGCAGCTTGTCTTCGACTCTTAGTTAGGTTCTAATTAGCGACTTGACTTTTTGGATTTTCGTTGGCGACTGACTTCATCGCCTCGCTCTCCGTTCGCGGTGGTCTCCTGCCATTTTCTACATCTTTCGGGAAAAGATGTAGAGAAGCTCTTTCATTGGCTAATTTTTATTCACACGCTTTTATCTAGGTGCAAGCGAAGCAGGTTGATTCTTCGCTTGCGATCCGCGGTTTTCGGTGTAACGCTTATATTTCATCGCGTTTGCGTCTTTTCGCGAGAGCGTGAGAACGTTTCTCAAATGATTGTATAATAGCTAACTTACTCATTTATTATTAAAACTATATTTAATATAATATAGTTATAGTCATTCGGACTATAACATTCCTCCCCCGTTGAAAAAGAAAAACGGAGCTACGAAGTTTTTTGTTCTTAATTTCTTAACTTACGTATAATAGTGGTTTCCCGTTACAGTATAATATTACAATTGTTTCTTAAATTCTAGTACTTTGACTTCTTCTTAGGATTGATCTCGGTATTTTGAAGTCAATATTTGTTGTAGTTTTCGGTTGTTTTTTGTTTTTATTTTTTCTTTTTATTATTATTATCCATGTTATAATGGATATTGCAGTCATTACTGTTCCGGTAAATGTCATTGGGTAGACAAATTGCTTCCGTGCATAAAAATTTTGTTCTTTGTTTTGTAAGTCGTTGCCTATAGTTTCTATTTTGTCTCTGAGTTTTGTCAATTCCAAACGATGTTGTGAGATGTTTTCTAATGTATCCTGATCATGTCCTATTTTTTCGTCTCGTGGAATTGTTATATTTATATTTGGTAGGAAAGTTTCTAAGGTATTTTCGTACAATTTTCCTGCCGTTTGTAATGTTGTGTCTGTTGTTGTCAGTTTACAGTTTTTGTTTAATGTAATCTCGCCTGTGTTTTTGATTACTTTACTTTCTGATCGTCCGTCGCATCGTATAGTTATTGTCTGCTCAGCGGAGGTCGAGTATAGCCAAGTGTCTTCTTGGTGTAAGGTTATCCATATCGTGCGGGACGAGGTATATTGTCTAACATTACATTTATTCTGATAACGTTGTCGCAGTGTATACATTTGAATTTCGCACGGTGCATCTACATCTATGCGATATATGGGTGTATTTTGTTTGCATACATATTGTGTATTTATTTTACTACATTGTTCTAACTTCTTTTCTGTTATTATGGCGTACGTTAATTTTTCCTTATCTACTACAATAATTGGGTTGTTTATTTTAATTTAATTGTATACATTCTTTATGTATGGCGTAGGAAATTCTATCGCTTTTATAATGTCGTATGTCGGCTGTACAATTAAAGGAAAACGCAAAATTGTATATATTGTATCTGATTCGTGGTACGCTGTTATCGCAATGTTTTCTTCTATCGATAACCAGTCGTCTGTACGAATTTTAAAGGGGAAATACAGTCCTTCGGGAAGTTGTGCTGCTGCATCTTTTAAATTATTTATAATCTCGTCTATTGGTATTAATCTAAGGTGCATTTTGCCCTTTCGTATATATGTTAAGTATTCTAATACGTTTTCTGTATCCTTTATTAGTTCGTTTACAATTGCTTTTATCGCCCTGAAATGTTCGTTTATTTTTTCTAAGGTAAGAGTTTCGGCCATAGTTTGTTTTAGCAGTCTCTCATTATGGTCGATTATGTTTTCTAATCTATCTAAATGTGCTACTGTAGCGTTTATTACTTTTAGTTGATTTTGAATCGCGTGTTCGGATACCCGTTGCTTATTTGCTATTAATTCTAGTTGTTCGTTTATTTGTTTTTCATCGTCTGCGTCCATGATTCCGAATAATGTTTTTGTTATCGATCCTATACCGTCTATTAGTCCTCGACGTTTGTTTGTCGGTCCTTTGTATAGGGTATCAATTTAATTTTTTATGTTGTTTAGGTATTTTAATTTCTGTTTTATAATATTAACCGAATTTACGCATGAACTTTCTGTTTCGTCGCACATCATTTCTGTCTGTTTTATGTAATTGGCAATTTGTTCATGTCTAAATTTTAAAGGTGCGAGATTTAATTTTATCACTAGTTTCCATGTTTTCTTGGAAAAGTGTAGTTGTCCGATTTGCTCGAAATATATCCCTGGACTGTGCTTAAACTCTGTTATCTTATACAGTTGATCCTTCTCACTTTCCTTTCCGAGTACTGCAGCATTGCAGGCTAAGAGTGAGAGTGTCCTGTAATGATATACATATAATTCTTCTTACTACTTTGTCCTTGATCGTGAATATGCTTTTGTTTGCAATTTTTTATCAAGCAAGAGGAGCGTTCGTTCTATATGTCTTCTGTCGTCCCTTTAGTCTTATGACAACCTTTGCTTCATTACTACCGTTGCGTCGTCTAACACAAAAAAAATGTTTGGTTCTGATATGTGGTTTGATTGCTCGCGATGCCATGTAGAGTTTGTGCCCTGATGGGAACCGATATGTTTCTCTTGTTCGAAGTTTCTTAGATGTGTGGGCCCAGTTGTGGGGCCGGCATTGTCGACCAACCGTTTTGATCGGGCTTTGGGGGCTGTCGCAAGATATGCGGCTAGCTCCTTTCCGTTCTCTTTACACGTGAGTGTAAACGTGCGGTCTGGTGTGCGCGTTGTGCGCGAAGTTGCTTTGGTGCCTCCCGAAGAGGGATTCATGATTCCGGCCATGCAAACCCTGAGGGCTCTGCAAGAGGGGCGACCTCTCCCTTATGGACGTGTATGTCACGAGGACGAAGCAAACGATTAGGTAAGTCCTAATTTTCAATAAATAATTTTAATCTGTTTGTGTGCATGCGTAATGCTCTTCTTCCTTTCTTTACTGTGTAATTGACGCTTGAATCTTTTTCTATTATTGTATACGGTCCTGCCCATAATGCGTCTAATTTCTTGGATCGTCCGCGTCGGAGTGTCTCGTCGTATACGAGTATATTGTCGCCTATTTTAAATTTGGTTTCTTTCGCGGATTTATCAAAGTATTCTTTCGATTTTATTTTTTCCTCTTTAATATTTTTTTCGCAAGTTGATTTGAGGCACGTTATTCTTTCCCTTAGTTCCTGTAGATAGTCATCGTAATTATACGTCAGTTTAGGCGGTTTTGTTAGTGCCGTCGGTAGTTCGACTTGTCGTCCGTATATTAATTCAAAGGGGGTATATCCCGTAGCTGAATGAGGAGTGGTATTATATGTAAACATTGCGTATGGCACCCATTCATCCCAGTCGGTTTGGTCAGCATTTATATATTGTCGCAAATATTCGGCTAATGTGCGGTGCGATCTTTCTAATGCTCCATTACTCTTGGGGTGATACGCGGTTGTTTGTATCTTTATTATTCTTAATAATTTGCATATATTTTTAAATACTTCGCTCATAAAATTTGTGCCTTGGTCTGTTAAAATTTTCTCGGGAATGCCGTGTTCGAAAATTATTTTCGTAACGAACTCTTTCGCGACGGTATTTGCTTCCTGATTTGCGATCGGTATCGCTTTACTGAGTTTCGTCAGGCTATCCTGAAATGTTAGTAAGTATTTGTTTCCGTTAGTGGTAACTGTTAGCGGTCCGAAGATATCTAATGTACATTTTTCAAATGGTTTATTCGGAGTATCTGTGATCACAAGAGGTGCTTTTATTTGGCGCGATAATTTATTTTTTTGGCAGGATTTGCATTTGGCGATATATTGTTCGACATCTTTTGTCAATCCTGGCCAGTTATAATTTAATCGAATTCTTTTGATTGTTCGTTCGATTCCTTGATGCCCTCTTGTGGGTGCATCGTGATATTCGTAGAGTATTTGTTTCTTTTCCTCTTCAGAATATTTTCTTGTATTATCCGCGAATTCTTCCTCTTCTTTTTCTTCTTCTAACGTGAAGATTCTAATTTTTTGTCTCCTCGTTGATATCTCGGGTTACTTGTCGGCTTAGCGCGTCGGCATTCGCGTTTGCTCGTCTGGCCTTGTGTATGATTTCATAATCATATTCCTCGAGTTTCAGTCTCCAACGGATTAATCTAGACCCGGGGTCAGTTACATTGAACAACCATATCAAAGGTTTATGATCGGTAATTATTTTAAACTTTGTGCCATAAATGTATGGTCGAAAATGTTTAACAGCCCATACAATTGCCAATAGTTCCTTCTCCGTAGTATTATAATTTTGTTCCGCGCGAGATAATACTCGGCTGGCGTATGCGATAGGTCTATCCTTGCCTACCGTTCCTTGTGATAGTACGGCTCCGATTGCATAGTCCGAGGCATCGGTAGTCACGTTGAATTCTTCATTGAAATCCGGATATTTTAGCACTGGCGCTGTCGTTAATTTTTTTTTAATTTTTCAAACGCGATTTGTTGTTCGTTTTTCATTCGAACGTTTCCGTTTTCTTCGTTAATTTTGTTAACGGTTTTGCGATTCGCGAAAAATTTTCTATAAATTTCCGGTAATAACCCGCTAGTCCGATAAACGATTGTACGTCTTTTACTTTCCGTGGTGTCGGAAAATTTTTTACCACCTCTAATTTCGACGGATCTGGCAGTATACCGTTTTCGGAAATAATATGTCCAAGGTATATTACCTCTTTTCGTAAAAATTCGCATTTGTCAGGCTGTAGTTTGAGACTATGTTTCCGTAGGCGTTGTAATACTTCCGCGAGTCTTCTGTTGTGATCCTCTAAACTGGATCCGTATATAACGATGTCGTCGAGATAAACGAGACATCAGAGCCCTTGTATCCCGGTTAGCACTGAGTTCATAAGTCGTTGAAAAGTCGCAGGCGCGTTTTTAAGTCCAAACGGCATTCTATTAAACTCGTAGTGTCCGTAGGGAGTCGAGAAGGCTGTTTTATTTTTGTCGCGCTTGGCCATCGGTATCTGGTGATATCCAGATGCGAGGTCGAGCGTCGTAAAATACTTTGCGTTTCCCAGCTGATCCAAAATATCGGTAATATTTGGCAGTGGGAATGAATCGCCTATAGTTAATTCATTTAACTTCCGGAAATCGACTACTACTCTTAATCGCGGTTTGCCTGTTGCGTCAGCCTTTTTTGGCACTACTAATAACGGTGCATTCCACTGGCTAATGCTTGTACTAATAATTCTGTCTTTCAGCATTTCTTGTACTTGTTTGTTCACTTCTGATTTGTGTTTCTCGGGAAGGCAATACGGTCTCACATTAACGGGTGAGGTATCGGCGCGCGTGCTTATCTCGTGTTTTAGCGTTGCTGTGCATGACAGTGGTTTTCCGCTTAAATAAAACACGTCGCTATATTCTTCGCATATTTTATGTATCGCTTTCCTTTCTTCCTCATTTAAATGTTTTGTGTGTAACAATTGTCAAATTCGTTCGTCACGCGTTAATTGATTCGGAGTCTCGTCTGTATGTATCGTGTACAACTCGTGCCCGTTATCTTTGCAAACGTCTTCTACGGTTACGAGGGGTGTGTGTATCTCGACCGGCTTATCAGTTGTATTAATTACACTGATGGGACATTGGTAATTCTTCAATTCTACCAAACATCGTCCGATATAGATTCCTGGGGCGGTTTCTTTGGCTCGAATGATCCCTGTCTTATTATTATTTGTTATCGCGTGTATAATTGTTTCACTACGCGGCTTTAAGATAATTTTGTTATTACGGTTGCAATTTTAGGACGGCGTTTCCGATTTGTAATTCGCGTTTTTTGTAATCGCACGTGACTTGCTGCTTCTGGAGGAAATCGATTTTTATGATCCCGTCGTATTCCATCGGGAAATCATCTTTCACGACGTAAATCGCGTGTTTTATCTTGTTTCCGTTTAGCTCAATTGTCGCGTACATTTTTCCGATCGTCTTTGCTTTATGACCGGTTATTCCAACAAGGGTTACTTTCATTATTGTAAATTTCGGTCTCACCCTTCAAGTGTTTCACTTTTATCAATGAAATCGTAGCTCCCGAATCGTAAAGCATATTTACTTTTCCGCGTTTTGCCTCTCGCATAGGCAGAGTAATTATATTTAAACTCGCTCTCTCTCTCGGCGTTCGGCGCACGTGTGTCACCTGATATTCGAGCGCGCGAGTCTTCTTAATCTTATCTCCGCGCTCTCCGTCTTCATCGCTGCTACGTTCGGATTCGGAATTTCTCTCCTGCCGGATTCTTTGATTATCTATTTTATTAATACTTCGCAGGTTTTTTCGATTTCTCTGGCTTGTTCCGTGGGGGCGTCTTATTTTTCGGTCGCCCGTTTAATTCCCAACATTCTTCGCGGTTATGTCCACGCTTTTTGCAATAATTGCAAAATTTTTCGATGGCGGATACGCGCGAGGATTTTTCCGGTTTCGGCAGAACGTTGACTTTGCTACGACAGTCTCGTCCGTAATGTCCGGGTTTTCCACATCTATAACATTGTCCCGTCGTTCGCTGTCCTGACCGCGTTGATTCAAGTTTATTTAGCGAGGAATTAGTTGCCCGTGACGTGCTAAGTCCGATAAATTTCTCTTCCGCGCTCGCGCCGGCTATCGCTTCTTGAAGCGTCGTATATCGTTGTGAGCGTACGAGTACTTTTAAGTCGCTTTGTAGCTCTAATTGAAAATTTAATAATGCTTGTGCTTGGATCGTTTGTAAGATAGTGCGTTTCTCTGAGCTTGTCTGGTTTCCTCCCTCTATCATTGAATCGTATAAATTCATAGCGAGCTGGTCGACGCGTTGTCCGAAATTTTGTACTGTCTCATTATATTTCTGCTTTAGCGAATTAAATTCTAATTGCAAGTGGGCAGTACTTTGCTTGCATTGGTATGCGGTCTCTAGTTGTTGCTTTAATTCTTCAAACGTTTGTATGTCTCGCGTTTCGAAAACTTGCATGGCTTTACCCTTTAATTTAGTAAATAGTATGCCTTGTATCAGAGACTCTTCGTCTCCGGGATGTATGCTTTGCATTGTATATGTGCATGCGTTTAGAAATTCCTGAAGGCGGTGTCGCGATGTACCGTCGAATTCGGGTATCATCATTCGCGCTTCTTTCAGCGACATATATTGTCGTGCAGTACTCCGTCGATTTCGTACGTCGCGCTCAGTCCGTCCGTAAGTCATACGAGGCTCGTAATCGGACTCCCGCTGTTCGTCTGTGTGTGTGTATGCTTGTGCGGCTTCTATCCTAGTCATACGTGTGTTTAGTGTATGTAGCTCTGCATGTATAGCTTGTATTATATTAAGCATTTGTGAAGTTTCTCCGGGCGCTACGACGGAGGGTTGTTGTGACGTGACGTCTAAATTCTGTCCCATTTGTGCAAGGGTTTGTCGGAGTATGTTTATTTCGGCATCTATCGCGGTTGGCGGAATAATCGCGTTCACGTTTGTATTTTCTGCCATATTTATTTCGCTTTCAATTTCTTCGGGATCGAATATTTCGCTGTCGTATGACGTTAATGAAAATTCTCTCCGCGAAGATACTCTACTCGGAGTTCGGCTGGTATACGGTCGCAAACGACGCGGTTCGTTTTGAGTTACTTGAACGGAGTCGCTCGGATTATTTGCGAATATACTCGCGTCAAAACTAGTAAACGGAAATTCTCGTTCGTTTATTACGTTCGGAGGTAACTCGGTATTATTTTTGTTTGACAAGTCGCTGTCTAAATTTCTACGAACGCTTTCGAGATTTTGCGCAGTTAAAGGCAATACTCGCGTCGTTAACCGTACAGGTGTACTATGCAACCACGATTGGTTTTTAATCGCTTGTCGGGGTGTTTCGTCACCTTCCGACATTCACGCAATCAAATAAATTCGGACTTACAGTATTACGGCTCGCATCGTTACGCTCTATACGGGTCGGCTGCTGCTGCTGCAACTCGATCGCTCGTGGGCTGATAACGGCGGCTTCGTGTTGGTGATAGATACGGCGGGTCGTCGCTCGTGATGATGCGCTGCCCGTGAGGTTGTCGTAGGTCGGCGTTGTCCTTGGACGTCGGCGATCCTTTTCGATTCTCTGCTGCTTATCACTCGTTGCATTGTTTATGTTGTCCGCTCTCTCGTTCTCTCCTAGTCGTGGCTTCTGCTTGTTTCCGTCAGAGTTACTGACGTGCCCGTCTAACACTTGTTATAATTGTATGTGTTTTTACAGGTCTTTGTCGCTGTGAGGATTTTGGAGACAACGTCGACCCTGCGGCTGAGATCTCACCGCTGCCACCAAATTGTTGTGCCTCCGGGAAGGCACGGAAAATTTTGGGGTCTCAGTCGACTGAAGGATGAGGATCCTAAGATCGGCGGGCGTCTCCATTTTAACTAATTCACTTGTTTACCTGAATAAATATTTTATTTCATTTATTTCTCGAGTTGGTTTAATTATGTCTAATCCCACCTGGGCGGTTAGTTAAGTATGCTCGCACTCGATAGTTAGATTACAGGTGATAGTTTATATTCTGCGGCTTGTCTTTGACTCTTAGTTAGGTTCTAATTAGCGACTTGACTTTTTGGATTTTCGTTAGCGACTGACTTCATCGCCTCGCTCTCCGTTCGCGGTGGTCTCCTGCCCTTTTCTACATCTTTCGGGGGAAGATGTAGAGAAGCTCTTTCATTGGCTAATTTTTATTCACACGCTTTTATCTAGGTGCAAGCGAAGCAGGTTGATTCTTCGCTTGCGATCCGCGGTTTTCGGTGTAACGCTTATATTTCATCGCGTTTGCGTCTTTTCGCGATAAGCGCTTCGCGAGAGCGTGAGAACGTTTCTCAAACGATTGTATAATAGCTGACTTATTAATTTATTATTAAAACTATATTTAATATAATATAGTTATAGTCATTCGGACTATAACAATGTAATTTCACTTCCATACGTTAAAGACGTCAGCAACAGTATTAAAAGGTCACTTAAAAATGCTAACTTAAATGTCGTTTATAGTTTGCCAAAAAATTTGAATAGATTGATAAAACGAGGTAAAGATTTAATAACTAATGATATAAAAACAAATGTAGTATACAAGATCAATTGTGAAAATTGTAATGCCTCATACATTTGACAAACTAAGAGACATTTATGCATTAGAGTGAAGGAACATGCCAGCAATATTAAATTACATGAGTCTAATTATTCGGTTTTGAGTAAACACACATGTGATTTTGGACATAACTTTGATTGGAAATCACCGACCATTTTACATAATGAGAAACATGTAAGTAAGAAATTGCTAAAATGTTCTTCATAAAGAAGCATGATAGTACGGTTAACTTACAGAAAGACACTGAGAATTTGACAAATGTTTACGACAAAATAATAAAGATTGTTTAGTGTCGCGTTTCAAAGTTAGTCGTTGACAAAACATCATAGCGATGAGACGTGTTTCTCTTTTAATTTTTAACTATTAATTTTAAATAAGACCGGTGTGATGTTGCGTTAATCTCAGTTTAATTAATGGGTATGTTTATAAAATTTATATTTATATTATTAACTTAACATTTAGATAGTTTCTTGTATGTTTCAACATTGGTAAAAACGATTGTGTAATATTATGTTATAGAATTTTCACTTGATAAGGACCACAACCAAATGGTCGAAACGTCGTGAAAGAATTAAATAAAATTACTAGTTACGTCGAAATCAAGTTTGCCAAGTTTATTTTTACCACTAGCGTCCAATATTAATTTTGATTGATACTAAAAAATATTCTTATAGTATACTAAAAAATATTCTTATAATATACTAAAAATATTCTCAGAATATACTATAAGATATTTTCAGTATGTACTGAGAAGCAAACTAGTGAGACATAGGAACTTTCTCAGTATATACTTGATATATCGTAGTACATATTTTGAATATTCTTAGAATATACTCAATATAGTTTAACGATATTCTCAGAACATTCTCCTAATCTACATGTGCTGTGTGGGATAGTGTTTGTACCTGCGATAATTTGCTTGCTGATATTATTTTATCTAAATGCTGAAGATGGTCCGAACTTAGGATCGAAACGTATAAAACGATTCAATTTATCATTATGTGTCATGCGTATCAATAACCACGCCTGGCTCTTAATTGACCCTGTTTACTGCACTTCATATTTATTATCGGAGCCTCTTACTGTTATTTTTCTCTTTTTAAATTTTATACATTTATTAATACAGAACGAGATAAATGGAAAGAGAAGACGTTACATAATAATAGAATAGCAAGAATAACAAAACATGCATAGCGTAAAGAAAACGCATAAAGTTTATATAATGTGCCAAATAAACGCATTACATGCACAAATTATACTTAATTGCATAAAGTTTATACAATGTAACAAATAAAAGCATTACATGCACAAATTATATATAAAATTAAAATATATTATAACATGCATTTAGAATATTTGTATCGCAAACAGTACGTTATAAAAATAACAAGTAAAATCCATTTGACTAAAGACATGTTGTTCTTTATACATATACATATAACACATTCCTTGAAAATTATTCTTTTTTCCCTTGACGTATAAAACTAAATTTTGTTCAAATAATTTACAAATAATTATAGTATAAGTTCAATAGTTTTTGACGAAAATATTACAGGGAAATAGTATATTGTGTTACAAGTGCGGAAAGTTGGCTATTGATCACGAGTGCGCATTTACCCGCACGAGTGGACATTAGCCAACTTCCGTACGTGCAACACATACTATTTTGTATTTAAAGTGCATTCAAAGTGGCACTTTGAGTACCTGATTTACGTAGTAGACTGATATATGAATAGCAGGGTTAGGTGCGTGTTGGGAAAGCGCGAAGTGGCGGTAGTTTGCTAGTTGTTTTTCGTGTGTGCTGCGAGATGGTGCTGAAATCCGTGAGCAATAAATTGTCCACGGCTTGGAAAGCTATTGTATACGGCTTTGAATGCATTGAACATATGTATGTAATATATTGTAGGTCGATGTTGGAAATTTGTTACCTTTCGGCACAAAAATCATGCATGGAAAGTGTCATTTTGTATGCACGTGTAATACAAAACACTATAATTCATGAATAGATTTTCAATAGTTTTCTAGTGATGTTACAATAAGTATACAGTATTCCAATATTTTTCAGTAATGTTTAAATACTATTTCTATATTACTCTCATTGTCAGTAGTTCTCTAGAATTTTCTTATAGAATTTTTTAATAATTTTTTGTATGGATTTTTTGTATAGCACTGGGAAAAGAAATATAAATAAATAATTTTTAAATCTTATTTTGCATTCAGAGCATCGTGTAATGTAGATAATGAATCTTATTTTGTGTGGAAAACGGAAAATGCATTATTAAAATATATTTTTATATTTCATTTTATATCTTAATAAAGACGCTTTGAATTTCTTTTCGTAACAACTTTGAAGCTGTTCAAAAATAAAATATTTTAAATTGAAAATAATATATAACATATTTATACAGGGTGTTCGATAATTCGCGGACCACCTTTCGTGGGCAGATAGAGCACGTTAAACTGAATAGAAAAGTTTTATACTATTTTGTTAAATTCGCAATAATTATTGAGTTATTAATTAGAATATCTAACAAAAGGAGGTCGCGGTTGACTCTTCACCGATTTTAATCTCCTTTGGTGTGGTGAGTGTATATCGAAAAAAAGTTGATCCGTGTTCGAGCTTTTCGTCCAATGCGCCTTCTAAAAAAAATTTTTTTCCTCGGATTTGGAGAAATTGCCAGGTTCGCTATCAGGCTTAAAGAAAGATACACTTTCGATCTGTGCCGCTAGTTCAGTGGTAAAGCGCAAGAATAGTAATCCCGGGATCCCGCGTTTAGGACTTTGGACTGCCATAATTTTTTTTTATTTTTTTAAATATTTTTTTATTATTTTATAACATGTATTATTTATTATAATAAATAAATATTTGGCATACTAATAATGTTAGAATAGAATGTATATTCTAACGTTATTAGTATGCCGAATATTTATCATAATAAATAATACATGTTATATAAATATACAGGGTGTCCGGTAACTAACGGACCAATGATTAAGGGCGGATTCTCTGGCCAACTTGTAGACGATTTTTTCTTAGCAAAAATGTTGAGAAGTCAATAATTTTTGAGTTATAAGCAATCAATTCAATCGCTTATAATTTAAAAAAATGGGTTTTTTGGAAACTAAACGTTTTGGAGTTAAAAGTCTAACATAATTACATTCTTCAGTTAATTTCAGGTAGAGTTTACTATAATAAAATTTTAATTTGAGGCTTAGCTATAAAGATACATAATGACAATTATTGGAAAGTTGTAAAAAATGATAACCTTTTTCGACATTTTCGCTGAGGAAAAATTGTTCCCAAATTGACCAAAGAATCTATTTGTAATCGTTGGTCCATTAGTTACCGGACACCCTGTATATACAATAATATAAAAATTTAAAAAATAAAAAAAGTAAAAAAAAATTATGACAGCCGAAAGTCCTGAACCTGGGATCTCAGGATTACTATTTTTGTGTTCTGCCACTGGACTAGCGGCACCAATCGAAAGCGTATCTTTCTTTAAGCCTGATAACAAATCTGGCAATTTCTTCAAATGCAAGAAAAATTTTTTTTTTTTAAAAGGCGCATTGAACAAAAATCTCGAACACAATTTTTTTCGATGTAGATTCATCATACCAAAGAAGATCAAAATCGGTGAAGAGTCAACCGCGACCTCCCCTTGTAAGCGAATAAACAGAAAGCGGTAGACCGGACTCGGTGAGCATGTCGGACGGCTTATTTGTTATATGTCGCTGAGTCTCAAACGTATCATCTTACTTTTCGGCGCCGCTACATTGCTCGCCGTTCGCTGCATGACGTCGCCTCTCGATCAGATAATACTTCTTTCCGCTTATTCGCTTAGATATTCTAATAAATTACTCAATAATTATTGCGAATATCGCAAAATGATACAGGACTTTTCTATTCAGTTTAATATGCTTTATCTGCCCACGAAAGGTAAGTCGCAAATTATTGGACACTATGTATACCATTTTTCATTAATATAATGCAAATTAACTAATAAAATTTTCAAAATAGTGTATGTTTAAGATATAAATACTAATGAATGTGTATGTGTAAAGTGTAAATGCTAATAAACTATAAATATTAATAAGCTTAAAAACCTTGACTTTGTATTTATCAAAATAGAATATGCAAAATAAAATAGATTATTCATTCAATTTGAATTAATATATTGCATGCGGTATCAAAGTTTAACGGATATTATGAGAATTTTGAATTTAAATAGGTCAAAATAGATATAATGCGATACAAATATTTTAATGCTGCAAAGCAGCTTTTATTGTATTGCAAGAAAATGTATTTAAATAAATGTAAGACTACTTCCATAAAAAAACTTACCTTTTTAAAAAAAGGTAAAAAAGCGCCAAGTGAAAATATTATATAAAAAAAACAATGTTATTTTTTAATTACTAAGAAATTGTCCCACAAAAAATTGTTTTACAAAATTCAGTTATATAAAAAATTCTACAAAATAATTATGACATCAAAAAACTGCGCCAAATAAATAAAAATTAAAATATATAAATAAAGTTTTATTATTTTAAATATTTAAAAAAGCTACTCACGAATATTTTGTATTACTTTTGCAAATCTGATCTGAAAAATTTATCACAGAATCACTTATGTATTTTTATGTATGATGTTATCATCTATATAGTCAAAACAATTTAGATCTTGTATTAAAAATTGATGTGATTTTAATGTCTCGACCCGGGCCAAATTTTTCGTCTATTTAATCCTTTCAATGTCAGGTCTAAATTGTTTTGACTATGCATCCTTCAAAATACAAAAGTGATTCTATATATCAAATCAAATAAAAATTTGCAAAATTGATACAAGTTTATATTTGACTGACAAGGAACGTTTGGTAAGTTGAAAATTTAAAAAATCTGAAACTCAGCACAATTTTAGGGTAATAGGTCTAATAACGAAACCACTTTGTTAGTGTTAAAAATGAGTTTAGGGATGCAACCAATCGTGAGAAAATCTGTTTTTACATTCCAAAGCGAATATCGTCGAGACAAATAGAAATATAAAAGATTTTAATATTACACAAAAGTTTGGATTCAAATGTACTTTACAATGGCGTATTTGGATTTAAAAAAAATGATACAATTTTCCAAACTACTCTTTTCCCACTCAATATTTTTTTATATTTCGAAAAAATTTTGAAATTATATATATTTTAAAACTTATGTATTACGCCAAATGCAACTATATATATATAAATATAATAAAGTTATGTTGCGGAAATTAGTTCTTGAGAAATAAAATTATAGACGAAATACGAAAGAGAAAAAAGTCTGTTACTGCTTGATTCATGGACAGGACATTATTCGGAACAATTAAAAGAATTTATTTCGGCAAACAAAGAAGTAAATATTTTAACAATACCAAAAAAAATAGTTTTGTACAACTTTTAAATGTTTTCGGTTTTAAACTTTGGAAAAATTTTGTTTGATGTTTTTCTGAAAAAAGGTAAAAAAGGCGCCCAGTTAACGGCATGCCAGTAACAAAAAATTACCCATGCAAAACTCATGTAGAATTCTATGAAAAATTAATTATTGCAAATCTAAAATTACAAAAAAAGCGTAAAGAGCCACGCGGATGTTGCTGCGTACATTTTCAACGAAACTAAGTTTTCGTTGGAAATAAACCGTGCACAAGGCACGTATTATTCTCGGTGTACTACCAAGACTTAAAATTTTTGAAATAATCTCATACTTTAGATTTAATTTCAAATACCCCTAACCCCCCTACGGAAATAAATAAATAATTGCGAGAGAAAAATATAGATCCGAAAGTCGCTGAATCGGGAATCGAACCCGAGACCTTTCACTTGCCGGGCGACTGCTCTTTCAATTGAGCTATATATATTCAGACCCTTTGATTTTATACCTTTCTCTACTTATACTCTAAATGATGCCTATTCGCCGGCGTGTATACTACCAAGACTTAAAAATTTTAAGTCTTGGTAATACACCGAAAATAATACGTGTTTTATGCACGATTTATTTCCAACGAAAACTTAGTTTCGTTGGAAATGTACGCAGCAACATCCGCGTATGGCTCTTTACGCCTTTCTTGCTATTTTAGATTTATATTTAATATATTCCCACATAGAACAAAAGATCTAGTAGATGTATATATTAGAGCTATAAATCTATGGAACATCTATATCTATTTAAGATATTCTCTATATTTATAATATATGTATATCTAATGTCAATTTATATACGTATATAAATTGTATCTATTATACGTATGAAATTCATATATAAAACGCATATACAACGATATACAATTTACAGCTAATAGATATATATTTGAGATATATATATATGTATGTAAAATGTATATATGGTGACATATTATTGATGACTTGTTAGATGTATATTATACATATGTAAAACATATATATACTGACATATTATTGATGACTTGATAGACGTATATTGTACGTATGTAAAATGTATATATAGTGACATATTATTGATGACTTGATAGACGTATATTATACGTATGTAAAATGTATAAATAGTGACATATTATTGATGACTTGATAGATGTATATTATACGTATGTAAAATATACATAAATTATGCATTATTTACTACTAATATACATATATAATATGTTAAATGAATGTATATATACATGATGATGTCACTAATAACTAATATAGATGCTTATTAGAGGTATTTAATACGTTCATTTTATGTATGTAAAAATATATTACATATAACCATTCAGCGTAATATTGCACGTTCATTAATTACATTTATACATAATGTATTTTCTACAATTAACATATATCTATATAAGAAGCTTAAAAAATATTTAAAAATTGTGCATACTTTTCAACATGTTGCATTCAACTGATATATAATATATTACTTCTAAATCAAGAGACACGGTAGTGTCTCGCGCCAAGTTAAAAAACGACGCTTTGCGCAGCGAGGCACACCGGGTATTATAACGCGAGTCTGACATCTGAGAACATCATATATTTCAATTATGCAATAACGGCTGAAGCGATCGAGTTCTTATTATGCTCAATCGATAGATTAGGTTTGAATTATAAAAGAAAGTGCCTTTATTTTTTCTCTATGTGCTTTATTAACGGAAATATTATAATCTAAACTTTGTTTTTCTTAAAAATTGTTATAAATTTTGGTCGTCGTCGTCGACCTTCTCAATGCGCATGTATTTGAAAATGTCCATTTCGAGCATTCATTGCAAGATAGCGTTGATGTCGCTCCATGAATGATGTTTTGACATATTGTGATTGACATAGGTTCAGTTTAACCTACATACATAAATTGAATCTTTTGATTTAGTTATTACCAAATTAATTATAAAACTAATTCTTATTCTTTTCAGGGAAATATTGTATTCATAAATACACATATGAATTTTTGTGCTGGTATCTTGATATCTTACACAAAACTATGCAAATTTAAATATAAAATAAAATTAGTAATTAGCTCTGTTAAATTAATAAATTGTAAACAAAGAAGGGCTATAAGAGCTATTAAACTTAACAAGTTGTCAGTTGATATTAAAAAATATAAAAAAAAAATTTTAGATAAAGAATCATATTACAATAAAAGACATATCAGAAATGTTATATATAAAAAGACAAACTAATGGATTAAATCTACAAAACGACACTGAATTTTTGCCTGATATATACAATAATATTATAGATTCTTTACCAAAATTGCCAGGGTTTGTAAACAGACCTTGATATGTATAATAAAGGTGAAACACCGAGTTACTGCCGCATTTGGGAAATTCGTTCTCAAGAGGACAGGATAGAAGAAAGCTGAAATAAACAACAAGACTGAGAAAAAGGAAATCGAATACCTGAAGAAGGCAGGTTAGAAGAGAACTCACAGTATATATATCTTTAGTTTCATCTCTCTCCCTCTCTCTCTCTCTCTCTCTCTCTCTCTTATTAATATAATCTTATTATTAATATAGGTGTAGAAGAGATGAAATTAGATGATAATGAATTATAAATACGATAAAGATGCAGAATAAAATAGATACAGCAAATATGCGAATTGTGAAGAGAATGATCAAAGAAAGGAGAAATAATCAATCTGAAAGAAAAGGAAATGAAGAAGGGTCAATAATAATAGAAGCAGATGAAGAGACACATGAGCTGATATTGAAGAAAGGAAAGCTAAGTGTAGGATGGAAGAAGTGTCCTGTATTTAATCACATCAATGTTAAAAGATGTTTCAAATGCTGGGGATATTATCATATTGCAAAAAATTGTACGCGAGAGGAAGCATGCTATAAATGTGCAGGAAGTCATAACTCGCGTGATTGTACAGCGACAAAGAAGATATGTGTGAATTGTATGTTCAAAAATCGAACATACAATCTGAATATAAGCGATGACCATGACGCCCTTAGTCCGGAATGTCCGACCTTTAAGAGGGCGCTGTGGGAGGAGAAGAGGAGAGCAGGCTGGGAGGACGCTAAATAGCAACCACAGGAAGAAGCGGAGATAATACTATATACAAATGCGCAAAGTTTAATTGCGCACAGAGATGAGATACAACATCAGATCATGAAGAAAGTAAATCCTGCGTTCTTAGCATTATCGGAGACCAGAGTGACTGAGGATATCGAAGACAGTGAAGTGAACGTTCCGGGTTATAGTATAGTTAGATGTAATGCTGAGAATAGGAATACGGGAGGAGTTATTTTATACGTTAGAAGCGATATTAAATATGAGATAGTATTAGAGGAAAAAAAAAATTAGAATCGAATTGTTGGTGTGTTGCGGTAGAAGTAAAAGATAAATTATATAAAGGAGTGATAATGGTAATATATCACTCACCGAGCGCATCGCACGGAGATTTCTTGAGATTTTTCGAGGATATAGTAGAAGAGTTTATAATAAAGGGAGAATGCATGGTAATAGAAGATTTTAATATAGATCTTATGAGAGATTCGTTTTATGCGAATAAACTGCAAATCGACAATGCTAAGCTTAGGTATGAAACAATATGTTAACGAACCGACGAGAATTACGAAAGACAGTCAGACAATTATAGATTTGATCTTCGCTAATAATAATAAAATAGTACAGGTAATTAATGAACCTAAAATTACGGATCACGCGTGGCTGAAAGTTGAGCTGAGTGTTAGTAAAACTGAAAGTAAATATAGAGAATTTAGTGCTAGGAATTATAAAGAGTTTGATGAAAATAAATTTGCTATATTAGTGAAAAATAAATTACAAGAAAGCCAGGAATGTCAGTGTGAATGTATGGGTGTCAGTGAGAGGGCGAAAAAACTTGTCGATAGTATAGTGGGTGCGTTAGATGTAATGGCGCCGAGGAAAAAATTTAGAATTCCGAAAGTTTGGGAAGGGAAGAAATGGTTTTCAGACGAAATAAGAGAGGCTGCGGATAGAAGGGATAAGGCATATAGAAGAGCATTGTATGACGATACCGAACAAAATTGGTCGCAGTATAAAATTGAAAGAAATACAGTAGTAAAATTAATTAGGGAGAAGAAAAAAGAATATTATGAAAATATGATAGATCTTAATAAAGAAAATCCTACGTCTATGTGGAAAACCTTGAAAGAAATAATTAGAGGCGAGCCAGTAGGCATAAAAGAAGTAGGAAATATAGATTTTGAAATTTTAGGCGATATCGAAGAGTGCAATATAGCTGATAAATTTAATTTATATTATATACAAAGTATTAATAGTATAATAAACTCTATAAAGGTCGTTAGATCCGGTGATATAATCGAACATTGGATGAATATAAATAAGAAAATTATTTATGTTATCGAAAATAAAGGACTTATGGAAAATTTCGTGACTATTAAACTAGAGCAGTTAGAAAAAATTGTTATGGGATTGCCGAAAAAGAAAGGTACGGAAGAGGGAATAACTAGCGATATATTGAGGACAACTTTTTCTGTAATAAAAGAGGAATTTGCGAATATAATAAACAATTCTTTAAGAGAAGGTCTCTGTCCGGAAGGTTGGAAAACCTCTACGATAATACCGATTCCAAAGATAGATAAAGCGAAAAAAGCGAGCGATTATAGGCCTATAAATATGTTACCAATATTTGAGAAAGTGTTAGAATTAGTAGTAAAAGAACAACTTGAAATGTATTTGGAAACTAACGATACTATAACAGAACATCAGTCGGGGTTTAGAAAATATTACTCGTGTAAAACAGCGATTCAAACTGTCATTGACGAATGGAAATTAATAGTAAGCGAAGGAAAAATGGTAGGTGTAATTTTCATGGATCTTAAGAGAGCGTTTGAAACAATAGACAGAGAAAGATTATTAGGAAAAATGTATTATTATGGAATTAGAGGAATGGCCTTAGAATGGTTCAAATCATATTTAAATAATAGGAAACAGCAAGTGCGTTTCAATCATACATGGTCTAAATTATTGACAACAGAATACGGAGTGCCACAAGGCTCGGTACTAGGACCTTTACTATTTATAATATATATAAATGATATAATCGAAGGCTGTCCAGAAGGGTGCAATATAAAAATGTTTGCAGACGACACGCTTATATACGTAAGTGGAGAAAGTAGCACGGATATAGAGATAAAATTGAACACGGCTTTTAATATAATCGAACGTTGGATGAATATAAATAAGTTAAAAATGAATGCAAGTAAAACGAAGTATATGATAGTTAGAAGTATTCGAAAAGAATTGAGAGGTAATACTATTTTGAAATGTCTGGACGGAATTGAAATAGAGCGTGTAGAGACTATGAAATATCTAGGTATAATTATCGATGACAGACTTCGATTTCAAGATCACTGTGATTATATGTTAAAGAAAATAGGTAAAAAAACGAGTTTCTTAAATAGAGTAGGTAATTACATATCAGTGTATACTAAATGCATTATATATAAGACAATCATAGCTCCTCATTTTGAGTATTGCGCGACGATATTAATAGGCATGGGGGAGACGCAGATAACCCAACTGCAGAAGGTACAAAACAGAGCTATGAGGATAATACTTCAATGTGATAGATACACCAAAGTGGAAGACATGCTAGAGGCGTTGCAATTTATGTCAGTAAGACAAAGATTACAATATAATATATGTATATTTATTTTTAAGATATTGAATAACCTGTTACCAATTCAGTTAAGAGATAAGTTACAAATAGTAGGGAACGAATGCGATAGGGAAACAAGACAAGCGGGTAATATCGAAATTCAATTTCGAAAAACAAGGAGTGCATAGAAAAGTTTGTTTTATGAAGGAAGTATATTGTATAACGTCCTGCCAGTAGAAATTAAAACTTGCGATAGGCCCGAATTATTTAAAAGAAGATTAAAAGCGCATATCTTACATATGTAAATGTTAAACTGTATAAGAAAATAGCTGAGAAAGCTAAATAAAAGCTCATCAATCAATCAATCAATCTCTCTCTCTCCGTCCCTCTTTCTCCGTCTCTCTCTCTCTCCGTCTCTCTCTCTCTCTCTCTCCATCTTTCTCTCTCTTTTCCCCCCTCTCTTTCTTTCTCTCTCTCTCCCCCTCCCTCTCTCCCTCTCTCTTTCGCTTTTTCTCGCTCTCTCCTGCTCTCTCTTTCACTTTCGCTTCCTTTCGTGTTTCCTCTCGCCCTCTCTCGCTCTTTCTCGCTCTATCCCGCTTTCCCTCGTTCTTTCTCGCTCTCTCCCGGTGTCTCTCGCCCTCTCTCTCGCTTTCTCTTTTTCTCTCCCTCTCTCTCTCCCTTTCTCTCTCTCTCTCTTTCTCCTTCTTTTTCTCCCTCTCTCTCCCCCTCCTTCTCTTTCGCTTTTTTTTACTCTTTCCTGCTCTCTCTTGCTCTCTCTTTCACTTTCGCTTTCTTTCGTGTTTCCTCTCGCCCTCTCTCGCTCTATCCCGCTTTCCCTCTCGTTCTTTCTCGCTTCTTTCCCGGTGTCTTTCGCCCTCTCTCTCGCTCTTTATCTCTCTCTTTCTCTCTCTCTTTTGCTTTTTCTCGCTCTTTCCTGCTCTCTCTTGCTCTCTCTTTCACTTTCGCTTTCTTTCGTGTTCCCTTTCGCCCTCTCTCGCTCTTTCTTGCTCTATCCCGCTTTCCCTCGTTCTTTCTTGCTCTCTCCCGGTGTCTCTCGCCCTCTCTCTCTCTCTCTCTCTCTCTTCCTCTCTTTTTTCCTCTCCCTTCCTTCTCCCCCTCCCTCTCTCTTTTTTTTCGCTTTTTCTCGTTCTCTCCTGCTCTCTCTTGCTCTCTCTCTAACTTTTGCTTTTTTTTTCTTGCCCTCTCTCGCTCTTTCTTGCTCTATCTCGCTTTCCCTCGTTTTTTCTCGCTCTCTCCCGGTGTCTCTCGCCCTCTCTCTCTTTCTCTCTCTCGCTTGCGCTCTTGCTCTCGCGCTTTCTTTCTGTCTCTCTCGCTCTCTCTCTCTCTTTCTCTCTCTCCGTCTTTCTCTCTCTATTTCTTTTATATAATGTTAGTTAGAAAAAAGGAGTTAATATTTTTGCGCAGGATCTTCAGGACTTTTCCAGGACACCTTCAAAAATTAGCGGCTTCTGAAGCGGTAATAAGTAAGTTAATTAATTAAATTATTCAAAAAGGTTGCTGTGCGCCTGTAAAAAAGGCCGCTGTGCGCCTGTAAAAAAGGCTGCTGTGCGCCTATACAGAGCTGCTGTGCGCCTGTAAAAACCGGCTGCTGTGCGCGGATACAGAGTTGCTGTGCGCCTGTAAAAAACGGTTGCTGTGCGCCGATACAGAGCTGCTGTGCGCCTGTAAAAAAGGCCGCTGTGCGCCTGTAAAAAAGGCTGCTGTGCGCCTATACAGAGCTACTGTGCGCCTGTAAAAACCGGCTGCTGTGCGCCTGTAAAAAACGGTTGCTGTGCGCCAATACAGAGCTGCTGTGCGCCTGTAAAAAGAGGCTGCTGTGCGCTTGTAAAAACACAAACTGCTTGGCAATATCTAATGGCAATATACTGCGCGATTGAAAAGTGAAGCTACTGCGTACTTATAATAAAAAATTGACGTTTATAAAAAAATATTTTGTTTACATTATATACATACAAAATGTCTGTTAAAATAAAGAAGCATATGATTCTATCGTCTAAAGAAAAAGATATAATTATTCAAGGTGAATGGTTAACTGACATGCATATGGAACATTTCGGTTGTCTTTTACAAAATTGTTCAGATTTTAGACCTGTCGAAACTTGGCGAGTGCAGTGTCTTGATACAATTCAACCTATGCCAATAGATAAAAAACATATACAAATATTGCATAGTTCATCGGGTCCATTCGATGGACATTGGGTATGCAGTTATTATGACACGAAAAATATATTTATTTATGATTCTTTAAATTCTAAGAAATTATATGAGCATCATAAGCAATTCTTATCAAGATTATTTCCAAAATATTTTGAAAAACGTTTTGTAAAATTTCCTACCGTTCAACGTCAACCAAATTGTAATGATTGTGGTGTTTTTGCAATAGCTTTTGCGATTTCATTATTATTTAATATTAAACCTGAAAAAGTAAGGTATGATCATAGTTTAATGCGTCTGCATTTGCTGAAAATTTTAGAAACAAATGTAATCGAGCATTTTCCACAAGATTTACAATATAATACTCAGAAAGTCTTTCCATTGGCAGTAATAAAATTTAAAGAAATTGATGCTGCTCGTGTACGTACGAAACGTCAATATGAGACACAACAAAAATTAAAATCGAAGGAAATTTACGACATTACTCAATCTAAAAAAGATTTGAATAATGTACAATTAGAAGAAATTAAAATGGAAAGAAACAAATATAATTTCAAAAATCAAGATAAAAAAGAACAAATTTTGTATTTACAAGAAAATCAAAATCTTGAAAATAATAGTGCTAATTTAAAAAATAATTTTGATAAAATGTTGCAGCAATATGCACAAGTTTTGGAGAATAAACGCGCCAAAAAGCGACACTTATGTGCACAAGATTTAGAAAATAATCGTGATAAAAAGCGACAACGATATGCACAAAATTTAGAAAATAATCGTGATAAAAAGTGACAACGATATGCACAAGATTTAGAAAATAATCGTGATAAAAAGCGACAACGATATGCACGAGATTTAGAAAATAATCGTGATAAAAAGCGACAACGATATTCAAAAAATTTGAAAAATAAACAAGGTTTACAAAATAATTGTGTTAAAAATGAAAATCAACGTAATCAAGAATTTAAAATAAGCACAAAATCTGTATCTACAATAACAAAATTCAATTGTGCAAAAAAAGTTATTAAAAAATATAAAAAAATTGTATCGAAAAATTCTATAAAATTTCGTTATTCTTTAGAAATAATTATAAAAAATATTACAGAGAAACTCAATATTAAAGGTCATATTGAGAAACGACTAAAAGCCGAAAAAATCGTACGGTGGTGTATGCATATTAGGAACAATCATGTTCGCAATATATACAAATTGTTAGCTTTAATTAAAAAGAAATCAGAAGTAAGTTTGACACTTGTCGCTGAATGTTCTAAACTTGAAGAAAAAATAAATGTTTTATGTGGCGAATCTAGGCATACAGCCTCATCCAAAAATTATTTTATTGATTCCACATATCATCATGTAACTTCAAAAGAACCTTTGGATACGAAAAAAGAAATTCTAAATATATTACCGTTAATAAAAAATGTAACTTCATCAAATTCTTTGGTAATAGATACGAAAGGACGAGTTATGAATATATTATCGTTACAAGAAGAATCATTAACAAAATCTTGGTTGTGCTTCATGTAAAATTGATTCGTTTTTAATTGATCGTTATCAAAAGTTTCTGCAAACTATAGATAACTGTACTTTAAAGAATGTACCAGAATTGATAAAAAATATTCATGAATGTACTATAAAAACCACAAATGAGAAATTGGGTCATACGCGTAACTGTCATATTGATTTAACACTTTGTAAAGGAATGTTTCTTCCAGTTCAATTATTATCTCCTCATTTTCCAAAAGTAAGATATACAGGGTTTGTCCGGAAAGTAATGCGTCGCATTTTTTTGTGACGCGACTATACATCGCAGAGCGATGGGACCGGTTGGGGAGGAAGGGGGGTACCCTTAGCTTTCCAACGGTAGGTCGCTCAATTGTTTCCATGCGCTTGGAGGGTTAGGACGGCTTATTCTGTGAACCTCTGCTTAGTGGTCGCGTCGAACTTGTGATGGAGAGAACGATAGAGACAACGCTATGCGATAAAGTTTTGCGTGAAGCTGGACAAGACGCCGCTGGAAACTTTTGAAATGCTCAAGAAAGTTTGGCCCCGGCGGACTTTTTTTTATTTCCTCGGCTGAAAAGGGAGCTCAAAGGACAACAGCTCGAGTCGGTTGACAACGTACAAGCTACTTCGACGGCCTCCCTGAACAGCATCCCAGTCAAGGAGTTCCAGAAATCTTATGACGCATGGAAATCGCGTTGGCAAAAATGTATTGACGCAGAAGGGTCATACTTCGAACAATTTTAAGTTGTTTTACCTATGCGATCAATAAATTCTTTTTTAAAAAAATGCGACGCATTACTTTCCGGACAAACCCTGTATTAAGCATTTAATTTATAAAATGACTGCTTTTTATCAAAAGATTAAAAATCTCGATAAAGCATTAATTCATGCTGATTTAAACGCATTGAATGAAATTGTGACTTGTGCACAAGAAAAAACAGATATGTACAAACATCAACAGACAGATACAATTCTGAGTGATGATGATATTTTTTCTAAATATCATGAAGCATTTAAAGCTTTAACTAAACGTTCTGAAGACACACCACGGCATATTTGCGTATCATGTGAAAGATTGTGTTATCAAAGAAGTTTGTTTAAAGTTAGTAATATTCAAGCACAAATAGACAATCAAATTTGGAGAGATTTAATGGCACATATTCAACAACACAAAATTAATGCAGAATATATATGTAATTATTGTGCAGGCAAATTTCGTAAAGGTCTATTACCTGCATATTGCATCTTGAATAATCTCATCACAAATGTTGTGTCCGAAATAATATTATCTCTTAACACATTTGAAAAAATTCTTATACAAAGAGCTAAAGCATTTCAAACTGTTCTTAAAATGGAAACTGTTATGAATAGAAAGTTGCCTCATAGGCAAATGATACAAAAAGTTAAAGGTAGAACGTTTCATTTACCACTTCCGTTACAGGAGACATTGAATAAATTATGTCATAATACTGATCCAATAAATATTAATCATGAATTATATATATTAGTTAGAGGTGTTCCGACAAAATCAAAGATTATTTGGGAAGAGATGGTTAATATTAAAAAAATATTTGATGCTTTAACGTGGTTAAAGCGCAACAATGCTTTATACTCTCACATTATATTGCCAATTAATTATAATGAGTTAGATTTGGAAAAGTTAGAAAATTTAGTATTCCAAGTGGAAGAGACAGAAAATGATACAGAAGCAATATTGGATGACAACTATGAATTATCAAATAATTCGATAAAAGAGACAAAAAATGATATGGAAGATTTATTAGAACAACAAAAAGCAATATTAACTCAAGTTACTGATGAAAATAATGGCTATTACGAACAATATTCTATCTATCCCTTATATGAAAAAAAAGCAAATAAAACTTCGACAAGTTTATATCAAATGTTAAAAATTAAAGATCTGCCTTTAGATAATCGTGAAAAATGTTTAGATTTAATGTGTTTTCCAGATGTATACCTTTTTGGTATTAATGGACAACAAGAGATTAGGCCAGTCAAACTACATAATCATGAATTTATTAAATGTCGTTTGACATCTAAACATCCACAATATAGATTAAATCAACAATTTTATTTATTTTATTTGTTAAACGATGCAAATATGCGTCAATTAAGTCGTGGAATTTTTCATAAAATGAATGTAACTAATCCGCGAGTTCGTTATACAGCTGCAGAATATTTAGATGCAATGTCGAAAGAATTGTTGGAATCTAATCTGAGTACAATATTTTCGACACTTCGAAATACGGAGCAATATTGGCAGTAAACCGAGAAGTGATTTAAATTGTATGACGCAGCATTATGGGCCTGCGACATGGTTTATAACACTAAGTCCGAGTGAATGGTTATGGGAAGATTTAGGTGAATATATTCGTGAAGTAAATGGATGGCATGATACTTCCTTATGTGTTAACGTACTTGTTGCTAAAGATCCTGTATCAACATCTAGGTTTCTCGATAATAAATTTAGAGCAATGCTTGACTTTATTAACTCTAAAGATCATCCAATTGGAGAAGTAACGCACTATTTCTGGCGACGAGAATATCAAGGTAGAGGAATACAACATTTTCACATATTAATTTGGATTAAAAATGCACCTATTTTCGGTGAATCTACTATTGAAGAAGTCTCCAAATTTATCTTACAATATATAAATATAAATTTAACGTATAAGACGGGCAACAAGAGCCAAATCGCGGATGACAATGCTTTATCCTAACGAAACTAAATAATTTTCCGTTAGAATTAAATACCGGTGCACAAGGCACCAAATTTTACTTGGACACGGCCAAGATTTTTAAAATATGAAATAATCTCATATTTGAGATTTAATTTCAATACCCCCTTTAACCCCCCTACGGAAAATAAATAAATGAATGCAAGAGAAAAATATAGATCCGAAAATCGCTGAATCGGGAACCGAACCCGAGACCTTTCGCTTGCCGGGCGACTGCTCTTCCAGCTGAGCTATTCAGATCCTTTCGATTCTATACTTTTCTCTGTTATATATATTAATGTTGGTAAACAAACGCATTTTTAAGCCAGCGTGTATCAATATAAGAGTTTTAACAAGGCTCTGTAATATAAATATAAATTTAACGTATAAGACGGGCAACAAGAGCCAAATCGCGGATGACAATGCTTTATCCTAACGAAACTAAATAATTTTCCGTTAGAATTAAATACCGGTGCACAAGGCACCAAATTTTACTTGGACACGGCCAAGATTTTTAAAATATGAAATAATCTCATATTTGAGATTTAATTTCAATACCCCCTTTAACCCCCTACGGAAAATAAATAAATGAATGCAAGAGAAAAATATAGATCCGAAAATCGCTGAATCGGGAACCGAACCCGAGACCTTTCGCTTGCCGGGCGACTGCTCTTCCAGCTGAGCTATTCAGATCCTTTCGATTCTATACTTTTCTCTGTTATATATATTAATGTTGGTAAACAAACGCATTTTTAAGCCAGCGTGTATCAATATAAGAGTTTTAACAAGGCTCTGTAATATAAATATAAATTTAACGTATAAGACGGGCAACAAGAGCCAAATCGCGGATGACAATGCTTTATCCTAACGAAACTAAATAATTTTCCGTTAGAATTAAATACCGGTGCACAAGGCACCAAATTTTACTTGGACACGGCCAAGATTTTTAAAATATGAAATAATCTCATATTTGAGATTTAATTTCAATACCCCCTTTAACCCCCTACGGAAAATAAATAAATGAATGCAAGAGAAAAATATAGATCCAAAAATCGCTGAATCGGGAACCGAACCCGAGACCTTTCGCTTGCCGGGCGACTGCTCTTCCAGCTGAGCTGTTCAGATCCTTTCGATTCTATACTTTTCTCTGTTATATATATTAATGTTGGTAAACAAACGCATTTTTAAGCCAGCGTGTATCAATATAAGAGTTTTAACAAGGCTCTGTAATATAAATATAAATTTAACGTATAAGACGGGCAACAAGAGCCAAATCGCGGATGACAATGCTTTATCCTAACGAAACTAAATAATTTTCCGTTAGAATTAAATACCGGTGCACAAGGCACCAAATTTTACTTGAACACGGCCAAGATTTTTAAAATATGAAATAATCTCATATTTGAGATTTAATTTCAATACCCCCTTTAACCCCCCTACGGAAAATAAATAAATGAATGCAAGAGAAAAATATAGATCCGAAAATCGCTGAATCGGGAACCGAACCCGAGACCTTTCGCTTGCCGGGCGACTGCTCTTCCAGCTGAGCTATTCAGATCCTTTCGATTCTATACTTTTCTCTGTTATATATATTAATGTTGGTAAACAAACGCATTTTTAAGCCAGCGTGTATCAATATAAGAGTTTTAACAAGGCTCTGTAATATAAATATAAATTTAACGTATAAGACGGGCAACAAGAGCCAAATCGCGGATGACAATGCTTTATCCTAACGAAACTAAATTAATTCTAACGGAAAATTATTTAGTTTCGTTAGGATAAAGCATTGTCATCCGCGATTTGGCTCTTGTTGCCCGTCTTATACGTTAAATTTATATTTATATTACAGAGCCTTGTTAAAACTCTTATATTGATACACGCTGGCTTAAAAATGCGTTTGTTTACCAACATTAATATATATAACAGAGAAAAGTATAGAATCGAAAGGATCTGAATAGCTCAGCTGGAAGAGCAGTCGCCCGGCAAGCGAAAGGTCTCGGGTTCGGTTCCCGATTCAGCGATTTTCGGATCTATATTTTTCTCTTGCATTCATTTATTTATTTTCCGTAGGGGGGTTAAAGGGGGTATTGAAATTAAATCTCAAATATGAGATTATTTCATATTTTAAAAATCTTGGCCGTGTCCAAGTAAAATTTGGTGCCTTGTGCACCGGTATTTAATTCTAACGGAAAATTATTTAGTTTCGTTAGGATAAAGCATTGTCATCCGCGATTTGGCTCTTGTTGCCCGTCTTATACGTTAAATTTATATTTATATTACAGAGCCTTGTTAAAACTCTTATTACAATATATAAGTTGCAAAATGCCAGATGCAAATATTTCGCCATTATTGTACAGACGTGTTAAAACGCATCAGCAACATATACATAACAATTATTGTCTTCGTTCTAAAAAAGTAGGACGTAAAGTTATTCGTCGGTGTCGTTTTGGATTTCCTCGACCCGTTACTGAAACTTTAAATATGAGAGATGTGGCAACTTCGATAGCCGGTAGAAAACAATTAAAACATAAAAGTAGACTTTATGATCTTCCTCGAATGGATAATGAAGTTAATATAAATGATTATAATCCTGTTATTCTTACTGCATGGGAAGATAATATGGATATACAATTTATTGGTGAAAAATCATCGCTGCTTATCTGGTACATTACTAAATATATTAATAAAGCGGGAAAAAGTGAACTGTCTGATACTATCCTTAGTAAGAATGAAAATAAATCATTAGCGAGTTATCTTTGGAATATTGCTTTGCGATTTACAAATAATAGAGAATGTGGAGCTTTTGAAGCTGTTGATACATTGCTAGGTATTTCTTTATATGGAACTGATCGAAATACAACTATCAAATGGTTAGATGTTAATCAAATACGATATAGAAAATTAAAAAGCTCCAAAGAAATTGAAGCTCTTGATGCTGAATCTACAGATATATTTTATCCATCTATGATAGATAATCATTATCCACATAGACCAAATAAATTAGAAAATATGTCTCTTTATGAATTTGCACAGTGGTACGATATTTCGAAAATCAAACCGAAAAATGAAGATATTGAATATTATAAAATGAGTAATGGTTATTATCTTAAACGGCGACAACGTGGATATCTTATAAATCATTATAGAAATGATATTAATACACATCCGGAAAATTATTTCTTTGCATTATTGCTGATGTTTAAACCATGGCAAAAATTAGAAGATCTTAGAAATGAATGCAATACTTATGCTGAATCATTTCATAAAATAAAACTGCATCTTGTAGAAGCATTGCAATATCATGAAAGATTAGAAGAATTGCAAAAAGCATTTGAAACTGCAAAACAGTTAGTTCAACAATATCTAGATGACAATTTAGAAAAACAACAGTCTCAGGATGATCCTGAAAATCCAATTGGTGTTCAAAATATAAAGGCTGGTGAAGCAATGCAAGATTTTAAAGAGCTTGGTGATAAAGAAATTAGAGAAATTGATGTATCTGAAATGATAGAAAAATTAAATATGGATCAAAAACGAGTATTCAATAAAGTTATTAATACTATAGAATCTGATAAATCGGTATTACGATTATATGTTACCGGAGAAGGTGGTACTGGAAAAAGTTTCTTAATCAAGACTATTAAACCATTAACAAAAATTATTTATTGCAAACCCATGTAGAATCCTATCCTATTGCAAACCCATGTAGAATCCTATGAAAAATTAATCATTGCAAACCCATGTAGAATCCTAGGCAAAATTAACCATTGCAAACCCATGTAGAATCGTACCCATTGCAAACCTATGTGGAATCCTATGAAAAATTAACCATTGCAAACCCATGTAGAATCCTATGAAAAATTAACCATTGCAAACCCATGTAGAATTGTATTAAAAATTATCCATTGCAAACTTATGTAGAATCCTACATTGCAAACCCATGTACAATAGAATTGTATGAAAAATTATCGATTATAAACCCATGTACAATCGTAATTTATTAAACAAAGTTGTATATTGTACGTCCTGTTTCCCTTAAAATATCATAGAGATTAATTTAATAATCTTGTCACATTCTGTTGTAATTAAATATTCGTTATTATTAAGTCAATTACAATCGTGGTCATTTTAATATAATTAATTTTCAATTCTCACTCCTTTACAATTGATGCTGATTTTCGTTGGCCTACTAAAATTCTTCATTTCTAAGTGCAGCCAAAAATTTGCCACATATATGCTAGCATGGTTCAGTGATAGCAGAGTGTATACATATTTACTAGTAAAACCTGTAAGTTTTCCCGCGTATTTATATTTTGTAGCAATCAAGCAAATATGATCAAATTTCTCAGCAGACAAATTATATTCCTTCAACAATCGTTGATTATTTGCAATGCATGACGTGACCTGATCACGCTGAAAAAATATTAGTTATAAAACAGATGTAGTTCCTATTAGTTAATTATGTATTGCAGAATCATGCAAACGCAGCAAGACTAAAGAATATAATATAATAAATTGAATAATGTAATTGTTCAATAAAAAAAAAATACCACTGAATTAATGTCAGCAGAAGGCTCTTGATGTAATTGGACTTGTCTGATGATATTACTTAGTGAATAAAGTTTATTATACATATCTACTGTCGCGAGTTCTAATCTATTTAATATAGAATTAAAATCGAGAGCATTATCGTTTAGCTTTTGCATTTGCTTTATTTGCTTATATACATCTTGGCAAAAATTTGAATCGATTAGTAGAATATCCATTTCTTCCATACGCGTGGATTCTATATAATTACAACTAATATGTAACATGACATTGTAGGGAATGTAACCTACATACAGGGTTTGTCCGGAAAGTAATGCGTCGCATTTTTTTAAAAAAGAATTTATTGATCGCATAGGTAAAACAACTTAAAATTGTTCGAAGTATGACCCTTCTGCGTCAATACATTTTTGCCAACGCGATTTCCATGCGTCATAAGATTTCTGGAACTCCTTGACTGGGATGCTGTTCAGGGAGGCCGTCGAAGTAGCTTGTACGTTGTCAACCGACTCGAGCTGTTGTCCTTTGAGCTCCCTTTTCAGCCGAGGAAATAAAAAAAAGTCCGCCGGGGCCAAACTTTCTTGAGCATTTCAAAAGTTTCCAGCGGCGTCTTGTCCAGCTTCACGCAAAACTTTATCGCATAGCGTTGCTCTATCGTTCTCTCCATCACAAGTTCGACGCGACCACTAAGCAGAGGTTCACAGAATAAGCCGTCCTAACCCTCCAAGCGCATGGAAACAATTGAACGACCTACCGTTGGAAAGCTAAGGGTACCCCCCTTCCTCCCCAACCGGTCCCATCGCTCTGCGATGTATAGTCGCGTCACAAAAAAATGCGACGCATTACTTTCCGGACAAACCCTGTACATGTTACATGCAAAGAGGTTACATGTCATCAAATCTGACATCTGATCTGACACATATATACCTAACATCATGGATCATGGAGCGACATACTATCGCCGTCTGTTGTAAAACGTGCGAGATGGACATTTCCAATACATGCATCTATTCATGTGTTGTGTACGTGTGATATATGTGTGCGCATGTGTTGTATACGTGTGAATACGTGTAGCACGATACTACTATGTTTGCGTGGTCGATGATAACGGGGACGTTTCTTAAAAGAAATTTTTCATATTTCGACTTTGCAATTATATATCTCTGCTTACAAATCACGTAGAGCAGAAATAAAGACACTTTTATTATATAATTCAAACTCAATCTATCGATTAAGTCTAGTATAAACTCGATTGCTTCAGCCGTTATTGAGAATTCGAAATATTATAAAGACTCAAATGTCCGACTCGCGTTAAGATACACGGTGTCTCGGCTACGCCCTTAACTGGTCGCGAGACACTACCGTGTCTCTTGATGTTGGATAAAACAAAATCTCAACAAAGATACTGCTGTAGCAGCACCTACTGGTATTGCAGCATTTAATGTAGATGGATTGACAATTCATAGATTGCTTCAATTACCAGTTGAACATGGTCATACCCCTAAATATAAACAACTATCTGATCATGTATTAAAACTTTTACGAGCAAATCTTAAAGATGTTATTCTTTTTGTAATCGATGAAGTGTCAATGATATCTAATTTGACTTTAATGTACATACATCTTCGATTGTCTGAAATATTTGACACTAGTGATTGCGATGATGGTTGGTTTGGTCAAAAGCATATTCTTTTATTCGGAGACTTGCTTCAGTTACCTCCTGTGCATGAAGATCCTATCTTTATGCATTTATCAAATGAAAAAATTGCTAAACATCTTGGTTCCTTAAATGCTATTAATTTATGGACTACATTATTTGACTACGAAGAATTGACAATTAATATGCGTCAACAAGGAGATAATTCTTACCGTGAGTTATTGTCGCGAATTCGTATTGGATTAGTAACAAAATCAGATTGTAAAATTTTAGAAAGTAGAAAAATATCTTTTAAAGGTGAATCTTTCGAATCTAGATTAAATGAGTTATGTGATTTTATTAATAATAATTTAACATCAGACACTGTTTGTTTATTGCCTACTTGTAATATGTGTGATATTCTTAATAATGCAATGTTAAGTCGTATTGTTTCAAAAGAAATATTATTAATTGCTGAAGACACGATTAATTGTGTTCCATATTTAAAAAAGAAAGCATTAAAAGTATTGTCAAATAACGATGATGATAATTCAAAAACAGCTGGACTTTCAAAACAAATTAAAATTAAAATTGGAGCAAAAGTTATGATTCGACATAATATCGATGCTAGTTTAGGTCTTGTAAACGGTACAATTGCTAAAGTAATTTCAATTGTACAAGATACATCTACTGATTACGTAGAAAAGATTAAACTTCTTTTACCATCAGGTTCAGAATATGAAATTGAAAGAGTAAGTGTTAAATTTGAAGTGGTAGATAGAGTGTATGTTATTAGAAAACAATTCCTAATATGTTTGAGTTACGGCATCATTATACATAAAAGCCAAGGATTGAGTTTGCGAAGTGCAATTATGGACATCGGTAACTCTGTATTTAGTTGTGGTCAAACTTATGTGTGTTGCATTATCGCGATTAATATCTCTAGAAGGATTACATTTAATTAATTACGATCCTTCATCAGTAATAACTAGCGAAAAAGCTATTATTGAATATAATCGTTTAAAACAGATACACAATCAAAATGCAGAAATGATTACTATGACAAAAGAACGCTATCGTAAAGTAAAAGATGTTTTATGGGCGTTACCAAAAATAATTACTTCTGTTCAAAAATCAAGTTCAGATCAAACAGTTCGACAAAATATTGCTTGGATCATACGTGGTTTCCAAAATACAGACAAAGTTTCATGCTATGCAAATGCAGTATTACAATGTTTATTACATTTAAATGTCATTAGGCAACAATTATTTAATTGCGATAAATCAGATGTTTTACGTATATTAATGCATCGATATGAATACCCAGTCAGAAATGTATAGTTGACTCGACGTCGAATCAACGTTGAAATCTGATGTCGAAGTATAGTCGAAATTTTGATCGATTCGACGTCGATCTCGTACCAAATATCAACCAATTTTCAATTATTATTTCAACGTCGTTTCAACGTCGAAATTTGATGGTATATATATATATATATATATATATATAAAATAGTATACTTTATTATTTATTATTTTTAAGGTAAAAATACTAAAAAACAAAAAGTGCAAATCTTATTTTTCTTTTATTTATTATTATACAAAGTTGAATATAATTAAACTACATTGCATTATAAAATATATATTTATTAACAATGCGTTATATCTGTAAACTATTTCAAATTTTAACATATTATAAGAATAAAGCGTTTAGTATACCGTTTAACAAAAAATCACAAATAATTGCAGAACAGCTACGTGTTTTACTAACTTTTACACATATAATAAGTACTGAAAACTTATAAATTTGATAACGAAAGTAATATTGCACACACAAGTCCTGATGCTTGTAAACAAAAAAAAAGAAAAAGTCTCTTATATTATATTAATATAGCGACAAAATAAAATTCCATTTTTTTTTTAAAACAATCGAAAGTATAAATCATTTTTCGCAATCGCATAAAATTAGAAAAAAAATAAAACTGAAATTGATTTCACGTTACGCATAAAAAAATAGATATTTTTGTCGCAGACATTTTGTTGTTTTAAATATAGAGCAGAGCATAGTTCAGCCATAAATATGCTATAAAAATCGTCAAATTTTAAAACAAAAGAAACACAAAAATAATCTTATTTTTTTATTCTTTTCCCCATACTGCCGTCATCTTGGCGACGCCAAGGTGCTTGCTTTAGCCACAGTGAAGTAGCTGCATCAATCTCTGGGATTTCTGTTTCTGGCCTTTTGTCTAAAATGACACCTAAAAATGCAATAATTTTTATATTTTATTAAATTTTATTAAATTTTTTAAATTATTTTATTATATTAAATTTTTATTTTATTTTTATTGATTAATTTATATTTATATTATTCTCTTATTTGAAACGATTCTTAGTTGGAAATAAATATAAGTTTACTTACCTTGAACAACTTCATACAGCATCAGCTTTTCGAAACATTTTTTGGATAAATGTTTACCACTTTTTAAAGTAAAGTCTGCTGCCAATGTGTTTGAAATAAGTTTCCTTAGTACTTTATATGTAGCTTCTTTAATATTGTCTTTAGGACCAATAATTTGACTCATGTAACAAATCTGGAAAAAATCAAAATTTAAGCAAAGAAAATTAAATATTAATAAATATTAAAAACAAATATACATATATATATAATAAAAGCGATAAATATTTATTTACAGTTGCACCAGCATTATCATCTTTCGTTAAATATTTTTCAAATTTTTCTAATTCTTCCTCTGTTGTCAATGGAAGTGCTGGAAGATCTGCTGGTCTTATTATTCTTTTCTCATGTGGTAGAAGAAAGCGATTTAATCTGCATAAATTCATAGTAATCATATCTAATTTGCTACTAATTTCTTGATTTAACGAATACATCTTTTTTTCAAAAGCTTTCATATCAAAGGTCGCTTTAGACACATCTAATACACTACCTGTAAGAAAATCAAAACGTAATATTTGATGCTTTAGAAAAAATTAAAAGGTACAAAGTCATATATGTTACTTGATCTACAAGATGAACTCGGTGTAGTTACAGCTGTCACATGTGAAGTAACTGGACTCTTTTGACGTAATTCTGATGGAGAAGTGCATATTAAAGATGATTTTTCATCAGATATATTTGCTTCATAAATACAGTAATCTTTTGATGTACCTGGTGTCTCTATATTTATCGATCTTGCACTTGTACTTGGAGATACATCTTTATTTGATGACATATCCTGAACTTTCATTGAAAAATCGTCCTCTCGTGGAATATTAGGATCAATATTTTCTTCTGTAGCATTATCAGAATCCATCTTTACACATGAAAACATTTCAAGACTTTATTTATACCAATAAAATTATGACTTACATCACATTGCATGTGCGACGTATAGAAATACTTACATTATCTTCTATTAAACATTTCTGTTTTTCTCTTGCAATCTCTATGATTTTTGTTTTGTTATCCGTAACTGAAGTTACCTTCCTTGCTTGACATATTTTTGTAAGTAAGAGATCCTTTTTAGATTTATGATTTTTAGAAAATGTCAACATTGCGTCATTTTTTTTCTAATTGTTTATTTTTCTGTAATCTTTCAAATTTTTTTGTTTTGCTATCTGTGATAATATTGTTTTGATATTGTTTTACTTTATTATTTTCTGATCGAAACAAGATAAGTGGCGGAGAAGGAGCATGTTTAAATTTATATTTTTTTATAGCACTATCATCTCTATCAAAATCTGAATCATCAGAAGTTGAAATATTTTTAAATTTCTTCTTTTTTATCACTTCTGTCGAGAGAGATTCATCACATGCAAACTGCCGCTTAATTTTTTTACGTTTACCACGACCAAATTCACACTCTGTTTCATAATTAGACGACATAATATATCCATTTCGTGCATTTCGTGCAGCCAAAAGTGTATCTAGGAAATACAATTAAAAAGACAATTAACTTTTTATAAGCAAAAAATATGCAATAAGAAACAACATACCATAACATTTTAAAACAGTAACATTATATATCGGCCATGAAGGAAGTGCATCTATTTCTTTTTTAATTGCAGTACTCTGCTCAGATTTAGGAGGCCAAGAAATTTTTGCATTTGTTTCTTCATCTAATTGTTTTAGCCATTTAATAAGACCAACTTCAAATAAAGAATCGTCTTCCTCGTCGCAATCAACATCTTCATTTATAAATTTCAAAACGACAAACTGAAAAAATAATGATTTTGATATGTAATGACTTAAAATTTTTCTAACAATAAAATACATAAAAGAATTAACTTTACATACACTTACAATTAGATACACAATATAGACGACATAATATATCAAAATTCTATTTGTAAAAGGACATAGTATGAAGTAAAGGTATGCAAACATATTCATCTTTTATAGGAATGAGCCAACATTTGGCAATAATATTATTTATAGAAAATACCAATCTTTCTTCACTTAAATCAGATACTTTGACAATGCCAAGTTCAGACGAATGCAAAGGATATGTATAAAAATCTGTAATATTTTTAAAAATATTGCCAACAAAAATTATATTATCCTGATTGCGAATGACATTTCTCAGGACTCCAATTTTACCTTCACTTGTTTTGAAGCATGAATCTCTATTATTTACTTTAAAAATAACATCATTTACTGAAATTTTTTTAAACTGTTCACCATAAATATTTTCATTGATATTTCTATGTTTTTTTGAAAAAATAATGTTATTTATATCAGAATCTAAAAGTACAACGTTTTTCTTACTTTGTTCTAGCTCACGTTTTGCTGCTTGTTGAATGGGTTTAAAACCAGATTTGAGGTTACTTTTAATCATTTTTAATTTGTTTTCATAACGAAAGGCACTAAATGTATCTAAACAACCATGATCAATACATTCTTGTGCCAAATGGCAAAGAGAGTGAACATTATATACAACAAATAATTTTCTAAATAATGTGATAGAATGTTGGATAAAAGTTCTGAGTAGAGTATTTGCATACTCGTTAAAACTTTTATAAAGAATGGGACTTGTAAGAATATAAATTCCACAATGCAATAATAGAAAGTGCTTATAAATATTTATATCAGGATGTGAAGCAAAAGCTGCTATGCCATCGTATAAACATAAACGACGGAATTCCGTTGCTTTGTAAAATGATAATTCATGTAAAGATCTGGGTTTTCGAGCAAAGTCCTGAGGACAAGAAGGGGCTAACAGAATCAGCCTATCAGATATTCTGTTTACAACAGTCCAGTGTAGTTTCCATGGACTTATCCAATTCTTCCATGCTTCTAATAATCTCTTAAACACACCTTCATATACCAAATGCATAGGCTCTAATCGAAACTGAGAGACCATTTTGGTATTAAGTTGAAGAAGAGGTGATACTCCTTTATGATGGCGAGGTTGCATTTGATTTTTAAAACTTTCGTCAGTTCTTAAAGGAGCATGTAAATCAATATACGTTTGCCTATAATCTAATCGTTCTCCCCATACTGTACATTTTTCACATGAAGCATATCCATTATGGCCTATACAACATTTTATTAATTCTCTAGCTGGAGCATCAAGAATATAATGTCTAATTAAAAAAATAAAAGTTTTTCCATATCGTACATAACCATTAGAAATTAGATTATCAACTTCAGTTACAAAATCTTGCAAAAACTCTTTCACATTATTTGGATCAGAATTCCCAAAATAAATAGCAATAATGAATGGATAATTTTTAGTTCCTACGAGATGTCCTAATATTGGCCAAAATTTTTTCTTTGAACTTCGAAAAAGAGGGAGTCCGTCAGTATTAATATCTATTTCAATTTTTTGTTTTACTTGCAAGTACTTTTTTAAATTAAGCCCATCCAAATAATTTTTAATTCCTCGATACCAAAATTGTCCTCTATTTTCAAAGTGAGTAATATGTATATAATATCGTCATCAATTTTCAATAAAGTTTTATAACATTTAGGCAGATTATTAAATACAGGTTGAAGTTTTGCAAGTAATTCATCTATTTTTGACATAGAAATAACATCACCTGATAAAGCCCATTGACGTAAAGCTAATATTACATAATTTTCCTTTTGCTGATCATTTTCAAAAACTGTATTAACATTTTCATCTCCATTTTCACTTTTATTCGTATTTTCACTTTCATATATACTTTCATCTGTATTTTCACTCTCATCTATACCTTTGCACTTATTTATATTTTCATTTTCATCTCTATTTTCACTCTCATCTATACATTCATTTTCATCTCTATTTTCACTTTTATCTATATTTTCATCAAAACTCATGACATTAGAAAGTCTTTCGAAAGCTATATCTTCTTGAATCTCAAGTTCACTTTGAGAATAATGATTTAAATCTATTAATTCATTAAGTTGCAAATTTTCTTCTTCAGTCTCTTGAAATTGACAAATTGCTGTTGCTCAAACTATTGCACTTGAGTCTACATTTTGATTCTAATAATTTATTAACTCTTTTTAAAATATAATCTTGTCACTCTTTAACTTTCAACCTTTTTATAACTATGGTCTCAGCTCTTTCCTTCCAACTACGTTTATAACACTATATATATAAACAAAAAATGAAATAATTGACATGTGATAAAAAAATGTATAAAACTATTTTCTTTGTTTATAGAAACAATAGAATAGAACTGATTATATATATCCAACTGCTACCTTTTATTATTCAAAGCAAAAATACTTTTTTACACACTTTATCTGACAAATACGTGGAAAGCAACGTACAGAATTAAAAAATTTAAATATAAAAACTCTAAATCAAAATACAGAGAAAATGTTTATTATAGGTTACGTTGTCACAAACACTTAATAACCGCGCGCCTATATTTTGTATCCTATTATTATTTTATATAAAAATAATAACAATCAAGTGTAAGAAAAATAGTACTTACCCGCTTAGTAACGTCAATATCCATTGTGATAATTAAAAATGCGATAATACACTTGTAACATAAAAGCAATATCCGCAACGTGCGCATTCACTCTAAAAACGGATGGTCATACATATATATCATACATTACCCCCGATCTACGATCGTAGCGACGCAACTTAAGGGTATAACACACACATCGAAAGATTTTACCAATTGCCGAATCAAGCAATGTGAAAGGTGTGTTATAGCTTTTCTGACGCGCTGTTCAATCACGGGCCCGCAAGAATTTTTTAAGCGATTATAAATTGAATCATTTAGGCCAGATTCCACAACTCACTTTAATAACCGAAACTTAAATCGTTAAACCTAATCAGGATTGGTTCATAACGAGTTAGACTTCGGTTAAAGAGATCAACGTTGAATCAACGTTGCACTTCATCTGATTGGATGATTGATATTGCAGTAATATCAACTTTCTTATCGACTCAACTAGCTGTCAACCATATCGACGTTGAATCAACCTTGAATCAAGGTTACATTTCTGACTGGGTATGGAATGTCTAATTTAAATACATTTACAGTACGACAATGTTTAGGAGAATATTTTTCGAACACCGCAAAACGAAATGCATTCCATTTTCTTACGACTCTTTGCGAAAAATATGATTGTATAAGAAATTTAATAGAACATCAAGTTACTTCTACTAAACGATGCAAAATTTGTGGTAATACTAAAATTACTGTTGAAAAGAATATTGCTATTTCAATTCCTATTAATAATTTGAAAAAGAAAAGTTATAATCTAAATGATTTATTAAATGTTACGACTTCACACTGGAAAGAATCACACAATAAATCATGTGAACGTTGTACTGGAAATGATATAATATTTAAAAATGAAATATCATTGGCAAAAGAGATAGTTGTAATTCATTTAACAGTATTTTCACAAAATAATAAATTAATGAAAGCAACACAAAAATTAAATCTATGTACTGTTCCAACAAATAAAGTATTAATAGCTGGACAGTTATATAAGACGATGAGTGCTATATTTTATCATGATTCGTGTATTGATAAAGGTCATTATATAAGTATGTGTAGAGAAGGAGTATCTAACATTTGGGTCGAAGTTGATGATGCGCTAATTAAAAAAAAACAGTGGCCTAGAGGTGCTAAAAATATTTATATAATATTTTTACAAAAGATGACTAATAAATAATATATATAGCATATGAAATAATGACGAGGATGATGGCGGATTCTTTGCTTTCTTATTTTAAATTATAAAAAATATATGGTATGTACTACAAAAAGGAATGATATCCATAAAAAAAATACCTTTTTTTAAAAAAAAGGTAAAAAAAGGGCGCCAAGTTTACGCGTCATGTGTTAAAGTGTTTTATAAAAAAAATAAAACTTTTATGTTGTAAAATTAATTTTATAAAAAATATAAAACTTTTATGTTGTAAAATTAATTTTATAAAAAAATAAAACTTTTATGTTGTAAAATTAATTTTATAAAAAATATAAAATTTTTATGTTGTAAAATTAATTTATAAAAAATATAAAACTTTTATGTTGTAAAATTAATTTTATAAAAAATATAAAACTTTTATGTTGTAAAATTAATTTTATAAAAAATATAAAACTTTTATGTTGTAAAATTAATTTTATAAAAAATATAAAACTTTTATGTTGTAAAATTAATTTATATAAAATATAAAACTTTTATGTTGTAAAATTAATTTTATAAAAAATATAAAACTTTTATGTTGTAAAATTAATATTTCTAAAAAAAAAAAAATGATATCTAAAAGTTGCGCTAAATGAATAAATATTTATAAAAAAAATTGAAAATTAGAAACTTATGCAAAAATTAAAAAATTAATACAAAATTAAAAAATTAAAAAATTTTTAAATAATAACTGTGAGACGACCCTACTGGCTTAAATTTATTATTATTATTAATTCGATGTCATATACAATAAAAGACAACGTTTCGAGTAAGTTTAGGTCCTTATCAAGTCTTACAAATTCTTTAATACAATATATAATTGAGTTTTTACATTATACACATTTCTATATAAGTACTGTGTCAAGTAAAACGTTCCGTATGGATGGTAAAGGCGAACGTATTATAAAAAATTTTAGTTAAAAAAACTTGGCGCTGCTAAATTTAAAAATAACTGCAATGAATCTTATCTATAATATATCTTAAAGTAACAAATAATTAATTTATGGCAATATATCTTAACGTAACAAATAAACTACTAAACAATTTATTTAATTTAAAAGTACAAAAATATTTGTAATGTAAATATGTACGGAGTTCGTTCATTAGCATAGTGGTTAATTAGTTATTGCAATAGGTATATCTTAAAGTTAAAACAAATAAAATTAATTCTATATAAACATTACTTTAATAACAAATAATTAATTTACTTAAAAAATTACATCATTATAATAACTGGAAATAATAATAATAAATAAATAAACTGAAACATAAATGTACATACAGAGTACGTTAATATTATTAGCACATTGTTTAATTTAGCAGCGCCAAGTTTTTTTAACTAAAATTTTTTACGTTCGCCTTTACCATCCATACGGAACGTTTTACTTGACACAGTACTTATATAGAAATGTGTATAATGTAAAAACTCAATTATATATTGTATTAAAGAATTTGTAAGACTTGATAAGGACCTAAACTTACTCGAAACGTTGTCTTTTATTGTATATGACATCGAATTAATAATAATAATAAATTTAAGCCAGTTGGGTCGTCTCACAGTTATTATTTTAAAATTTTTTAATTTTTTAAATTTTGTATTAATTTTTTAATTTTTGCATAAGTTTTTAATTTTCAATTTTTTTTATAAATATTTATTTATTTGGCGCAACTTTTAGATATCATTTTTTTTTTTTAGAAATATTAATTTTACAACATAAAAGTTTTATATTTTTTAGAAATATTAATTTTACAACATAAAAGTTTTATATTTTTTATAAATTAATTTTACAACATAAAAGTTTTATATTTTTTATAAAATTAATTTTACAACATAAAAGTTTTATATTTTTTATAAAATTAATTTTACAACATAAAAGTTTTATATTTTTTATAAAATTAATTTTACAACATAAAAGTTTTATATTTTTTATAAATTAATTTTACAATATAAAAGTTTTATATTTTTTCTAAAATTAATTTTACAACATAAAAGTTTTATATTTTTTATAAAATTAATTTTACAACATAAAAGTTTTATATTTTTTATAAAATATATGTACATTGATATGTTATTTACAGACTGTTATTAACAGACATCAATTAAATATAGTAATAAGTTTATTTACGTGCATAAAAAATATGTTATATACAATAATTTAACATATTATATATGTATATTAATTATATATATGTATAAGAATATTAATTGTAATATAGATGTATATTAATGCAATATTTATGTATATTTTACATACGCGTAACATTCATCTATCAGTCATCAATAATATGTCAGCATATGTCAGCATGTACATTTTACGTATACGTAATATATAATCTCAAATATATATATATATATATATATATATACATATTTTTTGTATATTTAATTAAATATATTTGATTAAATATATATTTGAAAGAATTATATTTTATTTTTTATTTATATAGCAATGATAATATGTTTTACATATATAATAGTATATTGTGTATCAAGTGCGGAAAGTTGACAATTGGTCACAAATGCGGGGGATGGACGCACGAGCCGAAGGCGAATGCGACCACCCCACACGAGTGAACAATTGTCAATCCGCACGTGATACACATACTATTTTGTATTACAAGTGCAGGCAAAGTGGCTTTGTGCGCGTTTTCTGTGGCCGATCGCACGCCGCCATCTTGCGACGACACGGTGCGCGAATAGCAGCGTTCAAAGTCATTGTCCATGGCTGAAGCCGTGGGCAATGTATTGTCCACGACTTTAGCCGTGGGCAATGACTTTGAACGCGGCTTAGTCGTAGGCAATGACTTTGAATGCGGCTTCACTCACCGCGTCGCCGCTAGATGACGACGTGAGAAATCGGCCGCTTTCCGCACAGAAAACACGCACACAAAGTGCCACTTTGCCTGCACGTGTGATACAAATTCTTTTTGCGTTATTATAATTTCTTTCTGAGATTTTGTTGCATGATATAATTATACTTATGCCAAATATTTACGTATATAAATAATCTTTTTTATATCAATTTATGTAAATAAATATTAAAAATTAGAAATTAAAAAAAATAAATGTGTAGTACAAAAAAGAGTGATATCCCTAAAAAAATTACCTTTTTAAAGAAAGGTAAAAAAAAGGTGCTAAGTCCGCGTAATGTCTCTGTAAAAACCTATCTTACAAAAATTAATAATATAAAAAAATTATACTAACAATAAGTAAGACTAAAAATTTTAAAATATTTTAATTTTATTTTTTAATTAACCAAAAAAGTTATATAAAATAATTTTTTAATTTCCTACATCCTACAAAAAATATTAAAAATTTGCAATAATTAAAAAAATTAAAAATAAAAAAATTAAAATTTAAAAAATTTTTTAAAATATACATATAGAAATTAAATATTTTAAAAAATTAAAAAATAAAAAATTTTTATTAAAAACCTAGCACTGCGAAATTAAACAAACAATATGTTAAAATTAATGTATTTCTTCCCTTGAATGTCCTTCAATTAAAGTTTAGCAGTGCTAAGTTTTTTTAATTTTTTAATTTAAACAAATTTTTAATTTCTTAATTTTTTTAAATATTTAATTTCTATATATTTTTTAAAATTTTTTAAATTTTAATTTTTTTTATTTTTAATTTTTTTAATTATTGCAAATTTTTAATATCTTTTGTAGAATGTAAAAAATTAAAAAATTATTTTATATAACCTTTTTGGTTAATTAAAAAATAAAATTAAAATATTTAAAAATTTTTATTTTTACTTAACATAATTTTGTTATATTATTAATTTTTGTAAGATAGGTTTTTACAGGGACATTACGCGGACTTAGCACCTTTTTTTATCTTTTTTTAAGAAGGTAATTTTTTTAGGTTATATTAACATTATTATAGATATTTTAATAAAAATAACACTTTTTTTATCTAAGATACCGATATAGATAAAACACATATTTTTATTATCCATACAAAAATCAGACCATAATTTTATCTAGATAATCGTCTCTATGATTTTATTTAGATAACACTACTAATATGTCATTATGTATGTGTTATATTGCAGAAATCCTTGTACAACATTATAAGTATATAGACGTCTTAATATCTGGAGCAATGGCGGATTCTAGGGGGGGGGGGGTTTGGGGTTAAACCCTCTCCCCTTGGAAATTAAATCTAAATTTTAAAAAATCGATTTTTTTAGATTCATTTAAAAAATCCAAAAAATAAAAAATCTAAATAAAAAAAATGATTTCAACACAACATTAAAACTGAATATCGACGCGGAAAGCGGAGGCGGTCATGCCAGTTTCCAAATTCTATCACCACGCACACACTCGTACGGTGCGCTCGACGCAGGCGCCGCCGCCGCGCCACTCTTTTCTTTCCTTGTATGCGTGGTGGGGGCAGAGTCTCGAATTGCGCGGAGGCGCTCGTGAAAATCGTGAATCTCAAGCTCTCGGCTCAAGGGCCTGTTTTCCCACTCTGCGCGCTCGCCTCCTCCATCTCTGTATCTGTATACGTCCCACGGTCCCCATATAGTTTATACGTGCGCCGCGTGCGCGTATATGCGTGTTAGCGAAAAGAGATCGCGGAAAGGGAAGCAAAGAGACACAAGTTGTAATACGATACATTTGGGCCGTTTGGCAGCCTGCGTTAAACGCGAAAATAAGAAAAATCGCATTCAGGTAAACAGAAAATAAATTCTTTGTGTTACGAAATTTATTTTTCGGCATCTATTTTTTTTGGCATTAGTCTTTTGAGAAGTATATTCGCTCATTTTCATTCGTATTCTAAGTAGCCGACTGGCTAAGTTGTGTAAGAAAAATGAAACGAAATACGACAATGGTCGATTTCTTTAAAAAAAAATCAAAGCCAAACAAAAGTTCAGTTTCGGAATCCCCTTTATCTTTACCCTCTTCCTCTTCCACTTCTAATTTTCTTACCCCTTCTCTGTCAACTTCAGCTTCCTGTTTGCCTCCTTCCTCTCCGTCAACTTCAATCTCTGTTCCTGTTCCGGAATTTTTTGAAGAGAACGATATAGTTATGTTTCTCGACAAAAAAATGAATATATTTCAAAAGGTAGACGCATTGAACAATCTTTATGTACCTAATCCAAACTTTGTTTTCCCAAAAAATCCACAGTTGCGTAATTTAAAATTTCAATACTAATGGCTTCATAAATTTAAATGGCTTTCTTATTCTAATGCAAAAGATGCAGCATTTTGCAAATATTGTGTTATTTTTGGTCCTGAATTTGCTGGAAAAGGCAACCAAGAGCTGAAGCAATTAGTGAAACAGCCATTTTGCAATTGGAAAAAAAGTCTAGAGACCTTTAAAAGTCATGAAAATTTAGAATACCATAAGAAATCCTTGCTTAATTACGAATCTGCTTTTTTGATTACTACGAAGAAACAAGACATGATATCCGTTCAAATTAATAAACAAAGAAAAGAAGAAGCAGAAAGAAATCGAAAATATTTAAAACCGATAATAGAAACAATTCTATTATGTGGACGACAAGATTTATCTTTAAGGGGTCATCGAGATGACGGTAGAATTGATCCACAGATAGACCCGGAACAGAATGACGGAAATTTTAGAGCGCTCTTAAGATTTAAAATTAGAGATGATATGGAATTATGTCACTTATTTCAGATTTAAAACAAAACTATTTTATACACTTCTAAAACCACGCAAAATAAAATAATTGAAGTTTGTAATTCACTCATTTTGAAAAAATTGATTTCGCGAATAAAAGATAGCGGGTTTTTTTCAATTTTAATGGATGAAACTACGGATATAGCTTTGAACGAACAAATGTCTTTATGTATTCGAATATTTAACAACCAAACGATGCATATTGAAGAACTTTTCTTACAATTCTACACTATTCACGACTTAACGGGAGAAGGATTAGCCAATAGCATTTTGAAAGCCGTGATGGAATTAGGTCTTGATCCAATAAAAATTCGAGGACAGGGATATGACGGTGCTGCTTCTATGAGTGGAAATTTTAATGGCGTTAAAGCACATATTTTGAAAAAATATCCTTTAGCAAAGTATGTGCACTGCACAGTACATGTTTTAAATTTAGCAATTTCTGACTCTTGTAAAATGAAAGAAATAAAACATTGGATGGGAATTATTAGCAAAATATGCTCCTTTTTTAATACTGCGAAACGAAACTTCCTATTACAAGAGGAAATCAAAGCTGATATAAGTCGAGAATCTACACATTTTAAATTGAAACAACTTTGCGCAACAAGATGGTCAGAAAGGCATGATTCGGTCTCTATTTTTTTGGAACTTTTTGATTACATATTGAGCGCGTTGCACAAATTAAGTTCTACTTGGGACTCTTCTGAGACATCTTCTACCGCATTTTGCTTGTTGACATCTATGAAAAGCATAGAATTTATAATAGCTCTCCTAACAATTAATCAAGTTTTCGATTTTTCCAGTAATCTTTGTAAATATTTACAAAGTCCTAAGATCGATTTATGCGAGGCAATTTCATATGCAAAAATTGTAACTCAAAGAGTTAACGAAATTAGAGAAAATGTCGACGTTGAATTTGAAACTTTGTATGCAAAAGCTAGTACATATGCAGAGAAATATGAAATTGAAATAAAAGTTTCAAGGCTTGCTATCCAAAGATCAATTAATCCAATAACCTATTACAAATCCAATATATTTATAAATTTTCTTGACCATTTCATCATGCAAATGAATGAAAGATTTCTCATTCATAAACAACTTTTATCCAGTTTTCAATTTCTATTAGCACCTTCGCCTTTAGACCAGCATAATTTGCATCTTTTAAAAAATATTCTTCAAACGTATGAAGCTGATTTGCAATGCAACATAAAAGGATTGATGAATGAGTATGAAATTTGGTATAAAAGAGTGGAAATGTTAAAACGCCCGTTAAAAAATGTAGAAGATGCGTTAAATAATTGTAATCCAATTATTTGCGAAAATATTTTTATTATTTTACGTATTTTTGCTACTTTACCCGTGTCGACTTGCGAAAACGAGAGATCATTTTCGATGTTACGACGTCTGAAAACCTATTTGCGAAGCACAACTTCAGAGAATCGTTTAAATGGATTGGCGCTCATGAATCTTTATACAGATTTAATGCTGTCTGTTGAAGATGTTTTAGATGAAATAGCTAAAACGAACTTAAAAGTACTCATTTAAATAATACAGAAAAAATTATAAAAAAAAATAAATAAAAACATAAAATAAAAAATACAACAATAAAAAATAATAACATATAATTAAACATATAATTAAAATTAAAAAATTAAAAATTTTAAAAATTTAAAAACTTTTAATTTAAAAAAAAATTAAAAATTAAAAAAAAAACAAAAAAAATTTTAAAAAAAGTAAAAATAGGATCAGAAGTTTCACCACGTCCTCGTCGTTGATCCTGGAGTAAAAGCTAAGCGTGAAACCTAGAAAAATGTCAAGTAATTTTGCCGAAAACCCCCCCCCCCCATGACCGAGGTCAGGATCCGCTATTGTCTGGAGGAATAGAAATATCCGACGTTATGGCTACACCTATATCTTGTTGACAAAGAACAGTCAATTCTGTTCTTGAAGAGTACAAGTTTGTTGATCATCGAGATCTAAATGTGATATCTTTTCCGGAGGTAATAAGTATGTCGGTGCACCTTGCTCTTGAATGTTGTCTGGAGGAATAGAAATATCCGACGTTATGGCTACACCTATATCTCGTTGACAAAGAACAGTCAATTCTGTTCTTGAAGAGTACAAGTTTGTTGATCATCGAGATCTAAATGTGATATCTTTTCCGGAGGTAATAAGTATGTCGGTGCACCTTGCTCTTGAATGTTACAACATGATAAATGTAAAAATCATTGAATTCGTCGAAGACAGCGATCAAGTGATGCCGGAGAATTTAAATTGTTTATTCGTGAGTAAAGTTTTAGATGGATATACCGCTAATGCAATCTGGTATCAAACTAGTAGCAACACAAAAGCGATTCAAAGACATCACTTTGCCCGACAACGTTTCTACAGTAGAATTTGACACACTAACAAAGAAGGAAAGTTCTTTGATAACCATAGCTTACGGAATTCTAACAAAAAATAAAGACGAATTATACGAACAATTGTTGTCTTTCATAATGCCGATGGGATTTCTCTTGATATGGGAAGAATTAGATGCCACCTACGACTACTCGTGTCTGGAAAAGTACGGGTTAAAAGTAATTTTGGAGAAACGCACCAGAGATAAGACTTTTGTATTGTTAAGGAAAATGCAATATGTTGCGAAGATTCAGCAGATAGTGCATGTAAACAATTATGATTTCTCATGGGTAGATAAGCTAAATCATTTATGAACGAAGAAAATCAGGCTGCAAGTACGAGGATAATACTGGTCGCTGAAGGAGACTTCGAAAGTGGACTTATTGGTCTTGTCAATTGTTTGCGAAGAGAACCAGGTGGTGAAATAATCCAAGGTATTTTTATTCAAGATAATGATGTGCCTACGTTTTCATTACAAAAATCATTGTACACGGATCAGCTACAGCTGGATTTACCCATTAATGTTATACGTTCTGGTAACATTTGGGGATCATACAGGCATTTTCTGTTACCATCACTAGAACCAAAACTGGTAGAGAGTGCCCACGTTACTCAGGTGGTACGTTAAGAAAATTCGATAATATATATATATATATATATATATATATATTGTGACGTGACATTTTGTACTGTCCGTCACAAGGGCCGAAGGCCCGGCCGGGAAGGCGGGAAATTCGGGAACCTTTGCTCTCTCGCCAATCTTTGAGAGAAAGAGAGCACCCGAACAATCATTTTTGCGTTTTCTACTGCGTCGGAGGATGCGCTTCGCGCATCCGTTTCGCGAATTACCTTTTTGTATGATTTTTGTTTGAGCGATTTTTGGCGTTTTCGGCGAGCAATTTTGCATAGGGTACGTGTCTCAACCGAAGAAACCATAGAGAGAAAGAGTGAGAGGACGGAGAGGACGAAGAGGACGATTTAGGACTGAGCAGAGACCACCAAGTCCGGATCACGCCCGGTAAATATTATTTTCACCTAGATTTTCTGGATTGCTTCTCCCGTTAAGAACCTGGGTACCGCCGTAAAATGTTCCTTCTTTCGCAGAGATTCCGACCAGAGACGAGGATGGCCACTCTCTCGCGAGAGGCGAGGGAGCCCCGGAAACGAAAGGCGCGGGAGATCCCTGCCTCGAGCCCCGCAAATCCGGATACACAGAAATTCCACCATCGATCAAACAATCGATCTGGCGGATTTTTGAGAGGAATCGCAAAGAGGCACGCTCGGGGGAGTCTTCCCGACGACCCATAGAAAGGAACAGCGGAACTCAATGCGGAAGAACAGAGGAACGGCGAGAGGAAATTTGCATCAAGAAAATTTGCAGGGCCCCGCGGGGTATCCGGCGGCCCTGCCAGGATAAGGAGCGCCACGGGTGGAAAATGCCCAAATTTATTATCGGCGTGATCCCGGCAGGCCTCTTGCTCGTCACTGTTCGGCGAGGCGTTCCGGAGAGCAGAGGTTCTTGCGCGGATGCCGAAGAATACGAGGACCCGGCGATACCGGTGAGACGAACGGCCCTATATAATATTGTAAAGCCGCTAACTTCTTTTTGTGAGTACCGTATTCGGGAGAGACGCGTGTCACGGCCGCGGCCGGTTATTAGATTCACCGGTAATTTCGTGATTTTGAGAGTTTGATTTAGAGTTTCGTTCCGCGTAGAATTTATCCCGGCGCCCGGCTGACCGCGTGCTCTCTCCCGCGCGCATATTAAGAGAGGCTCTCTCTCCCGCGGATAAGCCGACAGTCATCGCGATTTTTGGTCACCTTAATGTAGAACAAAAGTATCGTTTCGTGATTATTGTGTCGTTCTCGTCTGTTAGAGTTTCTAGATCCGAGAATAGAAAATTGTTTAGAGTCACGCATCCGAAATAGCGTATTCTTTCTCGCGCATATCCTTATCCGTGCCGTCTTCGGATTCTTTGTAAAATATTGCGAGGGACGACCGGCGTGAGCGATCTCAAAGGAAGTCGCGCGGGACCTACTCGAGTTTACGGAAATTTTGTATTGCCTAAAACCATCGGAATTAATTACGCCGCGCGGACCTTATTAAGTCTCGTGCGTTAATAATTATTCGACACGTAGGCGTGCGAAGTTACTTCCGGGTCCCGCGTGTCGTCCGATATCACCGCGTCGGGTCGTCTCAAAGGCGTGGAACAATAACAACGCGCCGCGTCTCGGCCGTACATACGCCGTATTATATTGTTCGAATCGAATTACGGCCTCGCTTATTTGTATTTCGGCGACACGAAAACGGAGTTCGCTCCGTGGCATATTGAAAGAATATTGATTTTTTTTCTTTCTTGACCTAACATTGTACTCAAGTTTTTATACAATTATTTTTCTGTTTATCTTCGTTCATCATTGTTTAAATATATTTAATGCTTGTTATACTTGAGCGATTTCAAATAGCCTCTCTCGAATTCCGTTCTCTCTCCCGTCCGAACTCCCCCCTCTACCCCCTGACGATCTGAGCGAGTCGATTATCGCCGTCGCGGAAATTTTCGGGATGATTTACTAATTATAAAGGTCGTTTGTCGAGTTGTAAATTTTCAGAGTGGCGCGAATCTCGCGCCTGGCGCCCAATCAAACAATTTTTTTTGTGTTTACGCGAATTTCCCGCTTTCCGCGCCGAAGGTGTGCCGTCGGCCACTTACATCGGCCCTATTTCCCGGATCCTTTTCGATCCAACGGACAGTATAAAATCAACGGTTACAAATTGGCGCCCAACGTGGGGCCCACGAAATAACAGTTTTATTATTACGGGACGTTCGGTTTCGAGATTGGCTATTTTTCGATATATATTTGAGATGAAAATTTTTTTTGCTTTTATGTGACATTAATATTATGCGATTTTAATACATGAACTCTATATATTTTTTTTTTGAAGTGTATATTATATATGGATTCCTAGAAGGAAGCAAAAATTTTCCTTGCGATTTATATAACAAAATTTTTTTTTTGTAATAATTATCTTTTAGGACTTTTTATATTTTTGCTAAACATTATGTTCGCGAATATTTATGTTTTCCGAGTTATATCTGTTCGAACTTTCCTTTTTTTAAAGTCAACGCTTTTGGGAGAAATTATATTTGAAGAATAATTTTTTTTGTGTTTCTTTTTCGGGACATAGATTTTTCAGTGTCAGTCCAATTTTTTTTATCTGTTGCTTGAACTTAAGCTTGGAAACATGTGTATTTGAAAATATTAATTTATATTTTGAGAAGTCTATAAATTTTTATTATTATTAATTCTTTTGCGTACCTTTAAAATTTATATGAGTAAGCTTTCTCTGTATTTCGAGCCCCTGTTAGGAGAAATTATTATTCGCCAAAATTTACATTTGACGAATTAAAACATTTGTTGGAAATCCCAGCATTTTTTTTTTGAAGATTTCTATTGCGAGACCTCTAGTACTTCCGCGTTGAGTACTGGGAGACACTATATCTGGCGTTAAATAATTATTGAAATTGCGTGCGAATTATATGCTACTGCTTTGCTGCGCTTAAACTGCAATGATCCTTTATTGTGTATATGATTTTTAGCATTTTGTTGGTATAAAAATCTGCGATCTTGCGCTTTCCTGAGAAGCCTTAAGCGACGTGCCGCTAAAATATCCTATGCGATTAATACGCTATTATTGAAAATTCTTTTTTTGGAGCGTGACTTAAATGTGTGTTTTCTTTTTGTATATTTTTGTGAGCACGAATTCTTCAGACTGTTTGAATTAACAAAGGAACAAGGATTAACTGTAGCATATATTTCGCCGACTATTGATATTGCTTGTTTTGATTTTGTGTGCCGCTAATCCATTTCTTTCAGGTATTTTGATTTATATGTTTGTATTATATTTGCTTTCCCTTGTATGATGTGTTTTGAGGAAACGTACCGTGGAATTTCGCGTGTGTTGTGAACGAACGTCGCGAGTTAAGAATAAATATTCGACCGTACGAACACTGAAAATATTTTTTTTTCTCGTTGACTTTTGTTCAGAGATACTTTCGGTTTACATTCCGATAACCATATCGTTCTTTTTTTTTCTTTCTGAGTTTTGCTAAATATCGGGACTCTTTAGTGAAGTTTTGTTTGAGTATCGGTTACGGAGTACACGACCTGCGGTGAAGGATCTCTCTTGAGGGGAGCTCGTCAAGGGGAACGTGCCTGTAGACCCTTCGTACCCGCGCTTAAATTTTTTTTTTGGAGATCATGAGTTCGGAAGAGGACTGCGGAGGCTGGTGGATTTTTAACCTCACCGCCGAGCAATTACGCGACGAATTAGAGAAGCGCGGACGGAATAGTGAGGGCACCCTTGCGACTTTGAGGGCCCGGCTGAATAGATACGAGGTCTGCACTCAGTTAGGATGGGATCCGCCTAAGACGCCGACCCAGGGAGACCCTGATGCGGCCGCCGGCCCCTCGGTTCCCTCGCCTATGCGCCCTGATAGCCACCACGAGTCGGGACTCGGGGATGCGGTTTTCGGGAATCAAACACGTGCGCCGATTTATTTACGACCGCCGGTTCTCGAATTACCCTCCGTACCCCGGGGTTCACGCTCCGTAGCCCGCTGTACCTCGTCAGCCGGCGACGCATATCAGATGATGCGCCGCTGGAACTTAAAATTTTCGGGCGCCCGTGGCAGCGACGCGGAGGCGTTCTTAGCACGTATAGAGGAAGGTCGTGCCTTAGTTCCGGTGGAAGACGAGGAACTTTTTAAATGCATTCCGTTTTTCCTGTCCGGTATCGCGCTTTATTGATATCGTAACGAAAGAAACCGTTGGAGAACTTGGCGAGAATTCGAGACCGCATGGCGTACTCGATTCGGGAACCCCGATTTCCAATTTGCGTTGCGAGACGAGATCATGCGACGTACGCAGGGCGAGGGAGAGACGGTCGCCGATTACTTGACGTGTTTGCGCGCGCTTTTCGAAAGATTAAGTTCGCCGTGGCACTTAGAGGAACAATTGAATCACGCGCATTGTAACATGTTGCCACGTTTGCAGGTTGCGGTCCATCGTTGAGACGTGTACGACTTTACGTCGTTAGAGAATTAAGCGACGCGCATCGAGAATAGTTACGCAGCGGTGCTGCGCTATCGAGCTCCTCCGCCGCCGGAACAATCCATTTTTCCGGAGCTAGCGTATCGGTCGCCGAAGAAAGGCGCGAAAGCCGTCGCCGCCGTAGGTTTGATACCCGGGGTGGCGAAGAATAAAACGGAGATCGGCGGACGTCCGCGCAGGACCCCCAAGAGCGCGCCCACCGCGAACCCCGCATCTAAACCCAAGGTTACGCCCACTATCGAGTTAGCGACCCCGTCGACGTCAGCCCCCGCGCGTCAGGGCCCCAAGTGTTGGAATTGCGAGCAGCCGAGGCATATCGCGCGGGAATGTCAAGAGACGCGTCGCGTATATTGTTATCGATGCGGGCAGACTAACGTGACGGTAAAAACATGTCCTACATGTTCGGGAAACGGGGACGGGAGTCAGTAAAGCGGGCCCCCGCGACTCCGTCAAACCTCGAAGCGGCCCACGACGAGCATACGTCGGAAACTCCCGAAAGTTCGAGCCTCTCGACCCACGTTGTATATACGTCAAATTCTTCCGAGTCGCCACCGGTACGATATCTTAGGGTCCTAATACGCGGAAAACCTTTGCGTGCGCTCGTAGACTCGGGATCTAACCGCACTATAATCGGAGCTGAAGGGATACGGATTGTTAAGAGACTACAGTTGACAATAGATTATAGTCGCGTCACGCACGTTCGCACCGCAAACGGGCAGTTAGCGCGAGCTCCCGGGGAGGTCGAGATTCCGTTTGTATTAGAAGGTCGCGCACAGACAGTTACTGCCTGCCTGCTGTCCGACCTAACGGTTCCGTGTATTCTCGGTATGGATTTTCTTTGCAAATTCGGAGTTGTCATGGATTTCTCTCGATCAGATTGGTTTTTCGCGGATCAGCCTACAAAGCGTCGTAGTTTTATTTCTGAAGACAAGGCACCGCAAGCCTTTAGCGGACTTCCGGCACTCACTCTGCAACAAACGGAAAAGTTAGAGACGTTTCTTCGCGAACGGATAACCCCTACGAACAGTGAACCCGGAATCACGACGCTTACCGAACACGTGATCGACGTCGGTGATAGTAAGCCCATAAAGCAACGGTGCTACCTAGTTTCACCTAAGGTACAAGAGGCTATTCGAGAAGAAGTAGATAAAATGTTAGAGACCGGAATTATTGAACCGTCGTTTAGCGAGTGGTCTAATCCCATAGTAATGATCAAGAAACCTAACGGGAAATATCGGTTTTGTTTGGATTTTCGTAAAGTCAACGACGTGTCTAAGAAGGATGCATACCCGCTCCCTAACATGAACGGTATATTAGATAAATTGCGAGCCGCGCGCTATATCTCTACACTCGATTTGAGCCAAGCGTACTTCCAAGTTCCGTTGGCCAAGGAAAGTCGCAAGATCACCGCGTTTAGCGTACCGGGAAAGGGGTTGTATCACTTCACGCGTATGCCGTATGGATTGACAGGCGCTCCGGCTACATTTCAACGCCTCCTTGATAGACTCATAGGGCCCGAGATGGAACCGCACGCGTTTGCCTATCTCGATGACATCGTCATAGTTACGCCGACTTTTGAGGAGCACCTCGAATGGCTAGATCGTGTTTTCAAAAAAATCTCCGGAGCGGGACTTACTATCAATCCCGAGAAATGTGAATTTTGTAGATCTCAAGTGAGATATCTCGGCTTCATCGTGCAACGGGACGGTCTGACGGTGGACCCGGAGAAGACGCGTCCTATTTTAGAGTACCCCGAACCACAAAATTCAAAACATTTACGCCGTTTTCTCGGAATGTCATCGTGGTATCGTCGGTTCCTACCACAATTTGCTACAATGAGTGAACCCTTGACGCGATTACTGAAAAAGAATGCTCGGTGGTCTTGGGAGTCGGATCAGCAGGACGCGTTCAAGCAGATACGCGCTCGCTTAGTTACCGCGCCCACCTTGTCGTGTCCTGACTTTAAGGTTCCTTTCGTATTACAGACCGATGCCAGTTCCGTAGGTTTAGGGGCCGTCTTGACTCAGACGATCGACGGCGAAGAACGCGTCGTGGCGTTCGCGAGTCGTGCGCTGTCCGGTCCGGAAACACGGTATTCAGTCACCGAACAGGAGTGTTTAGCAGTAGTGTGGGCTATTAAGAAGTTTCGCGCGTATTTAGAAGGGTATCATTTTACAGTCGTCACAGACCATAGCAGCTTAAGATGGCTGCATAACTTGAAAAATTCGACGGGGCGATTCGCGAGATGGGCCCTCAAACTTCTGGAATATGATTTTGAGATCGTACATCGAAAAGGCGCACTGCATCACGTTCCGGATGCATTGTCCCGCATGTACGAAGTAGATACGGAGGCGAACGTTGTCATGGTCGCGAACGCAGATCTCCCGGACGACATAGCAGATCCGTGGTATTGTAAACGCTTTGCGGAGGTGCGTGACCGACAGAAACGTTTTACAGATTGGCGTATCGTAGACGGTCATCTGTACTATCATCGCCCGCGAGCGATTGTATCAGACATCGTCGAGGACTTAGATCGGTGGAAATTAGTTTTGCCGACCGAATTGCGCGGAGAAGCCCTTCGAGAAGCGCACGACGTCCCGCAATCCGGTCACCTTGAAATGAAGAAAACGTTCCATAGATTAGCGGTTTCGTATTACTGGCCGTCTATGTTCCGCGACGTTGTAAAATATGTTAGGCAGTGCGACACGTGTCAGCGAACGAAAGTAGAGCAGGCAAGCCCACCCGGTCTCATGGGGCATCGAGTAATAGAAGGCCCCTGGACCGTTGTGGCAGCGGATATTATGGGACCGTTTCCCAAAAGTAAAGCAGGATTCACGTACGTATTAGTGGTACAAGACCTCTTTACCAAATGGGTCGAATGCTTCGCGTTGAGAGCAGCCAACGGTCGGAAAATTAGCGAAGCTTTAGCGGAGGTAGTCTCGCGATGGGGCACCCCAAAGTTTTTCCTCTCAGATAACGGGACGGAATTCGCGAACCAAACGATATGGGCTTTCGCAGAGGATCACGGGATCACGTGCACCACGGTACCCCCTTATCATCCCCAAGCGAATCCCGTTGAACGAAGCAATCGCGTATTAAAGACGATGATAGTCGCGTTCCTTGAGAGAGATCACCGTGAGTGGGATGTCCATTTATCCGAATTCCAATTCGCGTATAACACGGCGTTTCACACGTCCATTGGAGCCTCACCGGCTCTCCTAAACTTAGGACGCGAATTAGTTCCGAAGGAGTGCTTGCGCGCGCAAACTCCAAAAGCGTCAGAAGTTGAGGAGCGGAATCCGGCCGAGTGGTCGAAAAAAATGCAAAAATTGCAAACCCTGCATCACTGGGTGGCGGAAAATCTCGATCAGGCGTATCAACGCCAATCGCGATATTATAATTTGAGGCGACGGAATGTGGTTTACCAAGTAGGTGACTGGGTAATGAAGAGGCAACACGTGTTGTCCTCCGTGGCTCAAAATATCGCCGCAAAACTTGCACCGAAATTCCATGGTCCGTTTCAGGTCTGTAAGGTACTATCCCCCGTAGTATATGAGTTGAGAGACCCGGAGGAAAATCCTATAGGTAAAGTCCATGTGAAAGACCTTAAAGCCTATCGACCTCCTAATTTTAGATAAGTTTTCCCGTTATTCCGCCTCATCAACATGGACCAACGCTGGCGGGCTTTCAGGTCCCGCCATGCGGGTACCATCCGCTCCGTCCACGAGGCGAGTCCGGCGTTCTGGGCGGAATTCCGCGCCCTGCTGAGCGGCCCTGAGGAGGCTGAAGGGCCCCGTTCCTCACATTGGGTACCACCGGCGATGAGGGACCAGGCCACACAGACCAGCGGCTCACCCTACTTAAGAGACATCCTGGAGGATGTGTTCAGGGTCGAAGCAGACCCTCAGGAGCGCGGGACACAAACCAACCCGGTCCCTCTCCAGGATACCGCTACGCAAACCGAGAGCGTAGCCCACGCCATTGCCGGAGCGGTCCCCGGTCACACCATCGACCGGGGAACCTCCACGGATCCCGACCCGCTCGTTCCGCTCGTCTTCGACGCTCTGCGTCACGCAACCCGGGGACGCGGGCGCATACTAGGACGAGTGGCCTTCACTTGGACACAGTTCAAATAGACACAGTGCAAATGGACACAAGTCAAATGGACACAAAAATTTATACACGGTTCAATTAGATACAGTGCAAATGGACACGAAGTTATATACCCAGAATACTAGACACTGTTAAAATATGCACTATTAATTTGTACACCGTTAATTTATACACCGTTTATTTGTACACCGAAATTTGTACACCAAAATTTGTACACCAAAATTTGTATACCGTTTACTTGTACACCGTTCAGATGTACACCGAAATTTGTACACCGTTCATTTGTACACCGAAATTTCTACACCAAAAGTTGTACACCGAAAGTTCTACACGGAAAGTTCTACACGGAAAGTTCTACACGGAAAGTTATACACCGAAAATTCTACACGGAAAGTTCTACACGGAAAGTTTTACACGGAAAATTCTACACGGAAAGTTATACACCGAAAATTCCACACGAAAAGTTGTACATGGAAAGTTCTACACGGAAAGTTGTACACCGCAAGTTCTACACGGAAATTTCTACACGGAAAGTTCTACACGGAAAGTTCTACACGGAAAGTTGTACACCAAAAGTTATACATCGAAAGTTGTATATCGAAATTGTTGGACATTTTAATTATTTTGTGAATATTAATGTTTTTATATTTGTTACTTATTTTTTATTAACATTTATGAAAAGAAACTTTGACATACAGATATAAAAGAGATAAAGGATGGACTAATGAGAACATCGAGCAGAATCAAGACGCAAATTTGTTGAAAATTTATTATAAAAATGAGGGATAAACAGATAATGTGCGAAAAAAAATATAAATTTAAGACATGTTTTTTATTTAATATTCAAACAAGCTGTACAAAAGTTTTTTGCGTAATAATTTTGGCAATGTTCACAACTTTTATAATTGTATTTTATTGTATATAATATAAAACAGTCTTTTTATTAATGTAGTATTTATTTTATATTTTATTACTCAATATAAAAAAAAACCACGTTTAATATTCTATTATTTATATTATATATTTATAATATATATATTATTTTATAATACTTTAACGTTATATCACAAAACTAAACACAGAATCGCAAAACACTAGACTTGACACACTGAGGCCCTGCGCACAATAGAAAAAATATTAACTATTAAATACCAAATAATAAATATTTAATATTAAATATTTAATATTTTTCCTATTATGTCTAAGGCCTAAAGATAATGTTATAATGTTATAAGAAAAAGTTGTCAAAATCTATTTTTGGTGTTAAATACATTTCTAGAAAACAAAATCTGTACGTAAAAGCAAATTATGTATACTGATTGATAATTCACTATGAAAACTTGTATTTCCGTAATCAAACGTCCTTGAAATGTTAATGATTACATAATGGCGCATTATATTTTAACAAGGCAATTATTTTAAGAATAACAGTATATTTTTGTACTATTGCTATCTTAACTTAAATTCATATTTAAGAAAGACAATTCGCAATTTCACCATAATTAATACAACGTATTATAAGAAGAGGTAGTCAAATACCTCTTTGGCATTACATATATTGCTTGAAAATAAAATGTGGATGTAAAAACATATTAAGTATATTGATGGAAAAAAATTTACTACAAGAAAACTTGTACTTCTGTAATCAAACTTAAATTTTTTAAAATCTTGATTAATGTAGAAAATAAAATATACTAGTAATACAGTATGTTGTACAAGTGTCATTTTGACTGTAACACAAAAGTATTTAAACTTATGTAGTAATATTGCGTTTCATAATACGCGTCACATTTTAGCAAGGCAATTATTTTAACAGTAACAGTAAATTTATGTAATATTGCTATCTTATGTATTTAAACAACTTAAACTCATAGTCGGACAAGACATTCGCAATTTTATCACAGAGATGCAATACTATCACAATAATATTGTAAGAAAATGTAGTCAAAACTATTTTTGGCGACAGCTTATGCAGTAATATTGCGTGTTTAAAGATATAATTTATAGAAAACAGTCTTTTTACGAAATATTGCTTGGAATCGATCTTATGATTTTATAACTCGAACATAACTTTGAAAATTTACATTACATATCGGACACCGATTAGCTTCTAAACGTTTAATACATTGGAAACAACAAGCAAGATGACCACCTGGTATGAAAACGTGTGTTCGTTTGTCATTATAACACAGAATACAAGTGTCCGAGGAAGATTTTTCTTTAGATGCATCTTGATTATCCTGCAGCGCCCAGTCCACAGTATGATATCATGACATCTACAGATGCATTGCTGTCATCTGTGTTTGTGGGAGAATTTAAATATCCGTAATCATCTTCTGGAGTTTTGTATATTGATGGATCTATGCAAAATAAAAGAAAAGGAAATGTAAAAATAGTTTATATGTGCGAGATTCAAATTCATATCTTTAATTAGCTTTTAAATAATATAAACCTTCGATATTTGAGAATTCAGTCTCAGAATGAGAATTAATATCGATTGTCTCAATTTCCTCATGCGTAGTTTGCGTAACTGTTACATATGTAATTTCTCCCTGTGTATCGGAAGAATTTTCTGTGTTTTGATCTGAAAATAAAAAATTAATTGGATTATTTTGTATAAAATAATTTTTACACATTTTTATTTAAATATTTAAATTAGTAACAAAATATTGCGCAAAGAACGTTGAGATAGGAAAACCAGAAAAATGGCAGACTTGTATAAATAAATAAATGTGTATATATATGTATATATATATTTATGTATCTTTCTTAATTATCTATATACAAGTTGCTATATCAATTAAATAATAAAATATGACAAAATATTGTTAATAATATTATACCTTGTATATTTGTAAATTCAGTTTCAAAATTAGAAGTAATATCAACTGTCTCAGGTTCCTCACGCGTCGGTTGCGTAAATATTGCAAGTGTGTCTTCTGTCTGTGTATTGGAAGAATTATCTGTGTTTTGATCTGGAAATGAAAAATTAATTTATTTTATATAAAATAATTTTTACACATTTATATTTAAATATTTTAATTAGTAACAAAATATTGCGCAAAGAACATTAAGATAGGAAAACAAGAAAAAAAATGGTAAACTTGTATAACTAAATAAATATATATATATACATATATATATATATATATAATATATATATATACATATATATATATAAAATTATATAAATATAATATATAAAGTAGAATAATAATTATATATGTTATAAGCTTTTTCACAGTGCGTACATATACAATACATATATGTATATATATATACATACATAAAATTTATTTATATTAAATATTGGAAAATTATATAGAACGTTATAAGAGACATTAAAAATATTTATATCATAAAAAAATTAAATTATGATAAAATTAATAAAAATTTATAAAAATATTAAAAAAACAATATAAAATATATAAACAGAATGAGAAACTTTTGTCATATCAATATTTTTATATATACATTATGGCACAAAGACATAGAAACAATTATAACATAAATTATATAACATATATTATATAAGTTATTAAATTCGAAATATAAAGTAGAATAATAATTATATATGTTATAAGCTTTTTCACAGTGCGTACATATACGATACATATATGTATATATATATATACATACATAAAATTTATTTATATTAAATATTGGAAAATTATATAGAACGTTATAAGAGACATTAAAAATATTTATATCATAAAAAAATTAAATTATGATAAAATTAATAAAAATTTATGAAAATATTAAAAAAACAATATAAAATATATAAACAGAATGAGAAACTTTTGTCATATCAATATTTTTATATATACATTATGGCACAAAGACATAGAAACAATTATAACATAAATTATATAACATATATTATATAAATTATTAAATTCGAAATATAAAAAAACAAAAATTTTTTAAGAAAAAAAAACACTCCCGCCTGCTGCCAACAAGATCATAACGTTTAAATAATAATAAAATAAATACAATAGAAAATAAAGAACAAATAAAATTAAAAAAACAAAAATAAAAAATAAAAAAAAAGAATAAATAAATTTTGAAAAGTTTAAAATAAGAAATATGCTTTGAAATAAAGTTTGAAATAATATCTATTTGTACGTATTAATAATATAGCAATTAAACAATATAAATTATTAATTAATAAATATTTTTTCTAACTAACAAATATTTTCTTTCATTGTAATTGTTATTATTAATTTTATAATTTACAAGAGCAATCGGGAGACGCCGTGCACTCACGTGCAGTCACATACGTATACGTATACTGCTATATGAGGAACACACACACTTAGCGCGGCGTCTCCCGACTGCTCTTGTAAATTATAAAATTAATAATAACAATTACAATAGAAGAAAATATAAGAAGCCAAGATGGCGGCAAGTAAGAAAGTGTGGTGCAAGAGTGCTCCGAAAATAGTTAAATAAGAGGAGGGAAAAAGGAGGAAGAAAGTTTTGTAAGAGTGAGAAAAGATGAAGGGCAGAAGATAGGAAAGAAAAAAAAGAAGAAAAGGGAGGTAAACAGAGGATAAGTGACAGGAAATATAGAAAAGGAGGCAAGCGGCAGATGGGTGGACACGTGGAGAAAGAGTCACACGGGAGCAGGAGACATACGAAGAAGGAAGGGAGTAGGAAGGAAATGAAAGGAAAGAAAAAGAGGAAGGAAAAGGAAGAATTGAAGGAAGGAACAGAAGGAGAAAATAGAGGAGCAAGGAAGAAATGGAGATGGAGGGAATGGCTGTGGAACAGTCGTACACGTGACAGGTGTCACGGGAAGACACACGGCCAGAGAGAAAGAGAAAAGGAGGAAGAGAAAGGAAGAGAAGAGGAATAGGAGAGGAAAGGAGAAAGAGAACAGAGATAAGAAAAGAGGTAGGAAGGAACAAGAGAAGAGAATAAAAAATTAGATAGGGAAAAAGGAAAAAAGGAACAGAGGAGGAGAAAGAAGTAAAGGAATATCCTGTCGATAAGACAGGAAGGCAAGATGGTAAGGAAGAAATCTGAGAGTAGCGACAGGCGAGAGCGGGAGACGGAGATGGCGCAGGGGAGAGCAGGAAGAGCACGTGAGAGGAAGGAAGTTGCGTGCGCACTATCACGCAGGATACGCACGCAAGTAAGCACATGGTGATATGGTGAGGTTAAGAAAAGGCAAAGTATAGGAGAGAAGGATTAATCAGAGGCAGAAGTGAGGAAGAGTGAAGAAAGGAGAAGTAGGAAGTGTGGAAGAAAAAGAAGGAGAGGAGAGGAGAAGAGGAAACGATAGAAGAGGAGGGAAGAAGACGTGAAAAGGAGAGAAAAGGGTACAGGCATAGAGAAGAGAGAGGAAGAAACGAGTGGGTCGGTGAAAGGAAAAGATAGGAGAGGAGTGCAATGAAGGAAGGCAAGGGAGTAAGTGAAGGAAAGAGAGAAAGGGAGGGGATCAGCGCATGCGGGTGCAAGGAAGAATTGAGGGTGTTGAAGAGTAAGATAGACAGAGTAGAAAGGATGGTGGAGGAGATAGTGAGATGGGTGAGAGGGAGGGAGAGTAAGGAGAGAGATATGGAAAGGGACAAGGAGTCTGAGAGAGAGGAGATAGAGGAGGAATCCCAGTGGGAAACAGAGGAAGAGGCGGAAGTGAGGAACAAAGGAAGATTGCAGAGGATGGGAGTTGAAGAGTAAGATAGACAGAGTAGAAAGGATGGTGGAGGAGATAGTGAGATGGGTGAGAGGGAGAGAGAGTAAGGAGAGAGATATGGAAAGGGACAAGGAGTCTGAGAGAGAGGAGATAGAGGAGGAATCCCAGTGGGAAACAGAGGAAGAGGCGGAAAGTGAGGAACAAAGGAGGATTGCAGAGGATGGGAGGAAGCGGGAAAGGAGGAAGACTGAAAAAGCAGGGTGAGCTAGAAGAAAGAGGAGAAGATTGGTGGAGATTAGTGAAGGGAGAAGAGGACAAGGAACAGAGGAGAGAAAGGAAAGGGGGCAAAGGGGACAATGGAGAAAAAAGAAGAAGAAGGGAAGACGAGAGAAAAGGCAGAGCAGAGCGAAGGAAAGGAGGAAAAGAAAGAGGTGGAGAAAAAAAGGACGGTGGAAGAAGAAAGGGATAACAGGGAAAGTGAAGAGGAGAATAAATGGAAAAGGGAAGAAGAGATGTGGAGAAAAGTGAAGGAGAGAGAAGGGAGAAGGAGTAACCCAGGAGGGACCCAGATACATTGTAAGGTCGCAAAATGGCCAGGAGAGGAAAAAGAAGATGAACATATGTATTATGGGGAAAGGTGAGGACAGGAGTTTGTTTGTTTAAGGTGGAGAGAGAGAAGCAGGATGGGGAGAGCAGAAAACCGGAATCGGGATAGAGACAGAGGCGGCTGTGAGAAGGGGAGAGAGAAGGAGTAAAAAGGGAGAGGAGAGAAGAAAAGGTGGAAAGATGGATAAAGGCAAACGGCAGAAGGGAAGTCAAGAAGCAGATGGAGAAAGGAAGGAGAGAGAGAGAGAAGAGAGAAGAATATGAGTTGAAAATTAAATTGTATTGTATTGTATGGAAATGTGTTATAAGGTGAATGAAGAGTAAGGAGGATGTACAGAGTTTGGCGAACCCTTGAAAACGCCCCGGAATTCCTGAGGGAGCCCGGAATAAACTCTAAGTCTAAGTCTAATGGAAGAAAATATTTGTTTAGTTAGAAAAAATATTTATTAATTAATAATTTATATTGTTTAATTACTATATTATTAATACTTACAAATAGATATTATTTTAAACTGTATTTCAAAGCATACTTTTTATTTCAAACTTTTCAAAGTTTATTTATTCTTTTTTTTATTTTTTATTGTTGTTTTTGTAATTTTATTTGTTTTTTATTTTTTATTTTTTTAATTTTATTATTATTTAAACGTTATGACCTTGTTAGCAGCAGGCGGAAATGTTTTTTTTCTTAAAAAATTATTTAATTTTTCTTTTTTCTTTTTTTTTAATATTTTATTATTTCAATCTTTTAAAAGCTATACGTGTTAGTGTACTTCTAATAATAATCGTACTATATATGAACTTTAAACGTACTTTATTCTGATGTAGCCATAATTATGGCAACACCAGTTTATATTTGTCTGCATAGGCATAATTATGTCTACAGAAGAGTATTCACATATATAATTATTATTAACAATAATATACATATAAATAAGAATATTTATATATATTTGTATTTAATTATTATATATATTAATAATCTTGTGTGGATAAAATTATGTCTACAAAAGAGTATTCGCATATATAATTATTATATACAATAATGTATAAATAAAAATATTTATATATATTTATATTTAATTATTATATATATCAATAATCTTCTGTAGACAAAATTATGGCAACGCCAGTTCATATATTTGTTTTTGTTTACGTAGACATAATTATGTCTATAAAAGAGTATTCACATATATAATTATTATTAACAATAATCCAAGGAAGGTTTAAAACGTAATGTCTTTCATCTGTCTGTAGTGAAAATCTGTATAAACGATTCCCATTATGTTATTCATTGGTACAGTCCTTATATGACATTTTTCGAAGAAACGATATGCATGATTCTTATCCGACATTGTTTTTCAATTATTTTTTCTTATTGTCGCATCATAAATAAAGAAAGTCGTGCACGACTGCGATACCATATGTAAACCGATATAAACGAAGCGATAAAAGAAAGCATCATCGTAAAGGGATACTTCGGCGGCATCGACATAGATCCTGCGATTCCCTTATCGCTCTCTACCACTAATTAAGTCGCACAAAGAATAGAGGGCGGACTCCTAATCCACCATTAAGACGAGCCTGTTTTTAGACTTTGGAGAAGTCGAATGAGACCTCCACATATTCGGGCAATTGCTTTCACGTGTGAAACATCATACGAATTAATTATATAGTGATCACATTATATCAATTGTAGCGACCCGGTATTCTCGAGGCGTCATCGCGACCCGAGTCGAATCTCGAGGCGTCGTCGCGATCCGGAATACACGAGGCGTCGTCGCGACACAGTATCGCGACCTGAGTCGAATCTCGAGGCGTCGTCGCGATCTGATATAACTGAACATTGTCACAAGCGATCAATGCGGGGATATTACCCGAACATTAATACGAACATTGCAATGTGAATTTGTGTATCATCCAACAATAAACAATCGAAATAAACTACAGTGCAAATACGAAAGTATCTTCACTGATTCACGAAACACTTATATTAAAGTTTAAACACGATTCAAAAAACCTTTTCTCACTATAACATAGCGAACAAAATGAATTACATATACTTTTATATTTTGTGAAAGAATGAAAAAACACGTTTCGCGTACCGCAACTAAACGTATACTGATCCAAGTTCTTCTTCCATTTCTCTAACAAAAGCTATACATAAAAGCTAACGAAAGAAAATTACCAATGACATTTTCATATGTATAATTTTTAAAATATCTCATATTTATGAAATATATAACAATGTTAACATATATAATATATACATTTAAAAAACTATATACATTTACATAATAATATATTTAAAATAGTATATACATTTAAAGAAAAATACTAAAAAAGAAAAAAATAATACATAAATTGAATTCGTACTTTAGTCTTCAGAGTCTTCATAGAACGAACATTATTCCATTAAATTATTACGAATTATTATGATATCGAAACGTTAACGCTATCAGCATTTTTATGTAAATATTTGCATAAAATCTTATTAACATATATTTCCATGTCTAAATCAAAAGTGTCTATTTAAAATTTGTTGTTGGACATGATAACAAAAAACAGATCTCTTTACAGATATGGTACTTTAGAAAAGGAAATTTATTTTTTGTCCACAAAAACATTAAAGATTATACAAAAATATAAAAATAAATCTATTATTTAATTTTACAAGGACTGTTTTATTTAATAAAGAGTATAAAATCTTTACAATTTACAAGTTTTACTGTAAAATTAATTTAGTTTGTTAAAGTTTAAAAATAAATATTTTTTTTAGAATAAAATATATTTTTCAAGTGCGCGCATACATATAAATTAAATAAATAATTTAATTATTTTAATAAGAATATTTAAATAATAATACACGCATTGCTGTCCGTAGGTCTTTTCGTTTTGGCTACACTGGCCACGCAAGTTCAAAGGTTGTTTTTTATTCGACATTGGAAGGAAAAAAATAACCTCTGATTTAAAATAGCCAATGTAGCCAAAACGGGCAGACCTCATAATGCGTACTATGATTGAAAAAAGATTACGCACAGTTAATAAAATATATATTAATAAATCTGTTTTTGTACTTTATGTATCTATCGTAGGCCAATGATTATTTTCAGTAAATAGCTTTTGAATAGTCAAATGCTATCTTCCATATCAAATGGCTTTCGCTCGTTTATTTGTGTCCAAATTGCTATTTTCCTACGCAAATAGCATTTGCCTGAACGATTTTAAAAAATGGAAATAAATTTGAATATTGTTCCGAATGGGACACTTTGAGTTTATGGCAGCTCTTTTGCGTACTGAAAATGGATTAAACAATATAATATACAATGTTGCAAACCCATGTGGAACTTCGCTTTTGCGTGGAAAAGTGTATGCGTGGATACAGTGGGTTCCGCCCTTCTGCGGGGGGCTTTACTGCCAAAAAGCTAGACACATATATGTCTGGGTTGAACCTCGCTTCGCGTGGAAAGCTTCAAACCCATGTGGAACCTCACTTCGCGTGGAAAAGTATATGCTAAATATCATTTTCCTCACAGAGGTTCAGTCAAATAATATTTAACTAGGCAAATAACATTTGACTAGGAAAGTAGCATTTGAAAAGAGGCGAAAACTATTTGACCCATGGCAGATAGCACAAATAACTTTTGACTAGTCATATAATATTTGACTAGTCAAATAAATTTTTCTGAAATTTTTCAAATTTTCTGTTTAAAAGTTGTTTTTACATGTTATTTATACAATCTGGCATGCAAATTTTCATTATTCTTTTTTAATTGTTTTGATCATTTAATGCCAAAATGTGACATAACTGTTTACCTTGCATCGTAGCACGTAGAAATACCAGAGAGAAGAATGAGAGGGGCCACGCCACCGTCTTTCGCGAAACAGTTTTCCTAGCTGGTACATTGCAGTGGCGCTAACTGGATCGATTTTAGAGTCGGCGGAACTACATGGCCAGGTATACTTTCGATGCTACGGTAAAACGACCGATTGGTTCATGTCTGTGCTAGATCCATAATTGTGGATATGTCGTAGATCAATAGTTCCCAGCGAGAAATGATTGGTCGAATCGTCATCGATTCGACATCGATTCGACGAATTTGACTAGTCAAAAGTTATTTGTTGAAAGTAACCTAGTGAGAAATGATGGTCGAATCGACGTCGATTCGTTGTCGAATTGATGTCAAATTCGTCGAATCAATGTCGAATCGATGATGATTCGACCAATCATTTCTCACTGAAAACTATTGGTCTACGACATATCCACAATTATGGATCTAGCACGGACATGAACCAATCGATCGTTTTATCGTAGCATCGAAAGTATACCTGGCCATGTAGTTCCGCCGGCTCTAAAATCGATCCAGTTAGCGCCACTGCAATGTACCAGCTAGGAAAACTGTTTCGCGAAAGACGGTGGCGTGGCCCCTCTCATTCTTCTCTCTGGTATTTCTACGTGCTACGATGCAAGGTAAACAGTTATGTCACATTTTGGCATTAAATGATCAAAACAATTAAGAAAGAATAATGAAAATTTGCATGCCAGATTGTATAAATAACATGTAAAAACAACTTTTAAACAGAAAATTTGAAAAATTTCAGAAAAGTTTATTATACGACCCAGCAAACACCGATATATAATTGTTACATTGCTATAATAAAACGGAATAGAACAGGTAATATAACGTGTACGTTACATGTAACATCCATGTTAGTTGTAGTTTCCCACTCATAGATGTAACATTTTTAATATTACATATATTACATTGTAGTTATATTGTCATTATATCCCAAGATAGCACTGACTTATCAATACATCAATGTGCTATTTGGTATATAATTACAAAATAACTACAATGTAATATATGTTATATTAAAATGTTACATCTATGAGTGGGAAATTACAACTAACATAGATGTTACACGTAACGTACACGTTATATTACCTGTTATATTCCGTTTTATTATAGCAATGTAACAATTATATATCAGTGTTTGCTGGGCAAGTGCTTTTTATTTGGATATTGTATTATTTCTCAAGAATATTTGTACAATAAGTTACCGTTGTATCATTCTGACAGTTGCAATAATCATGTCGGAAAAATAAATTACGTTATTGAAAAAATAAAAACATCGATATATGGACACAACTGTGATCTCGTCAAATTGAGCACAGTAAAAAAAATACTGATTTTATATTGATAACAGGATCCTTTATGCAGCGTGCAGAATTCCAAATTTCAACCCGTCCATCTAATAATAGCCAACTTATAATGACTATATAGAAAGCGCAAAAGTGAGCATTCCATATGTCTTAATTTCATTTGTTTTTACATATCATAAACCTTTTTATAATTTATTAACATAATCTTATCATTTTTTCAATTAATCATAAATGAAACATCTTTCTGTCAATGAAATATTCTAAACAACTTTAAATGTTAAAAATGTATTGAAACTTTTCTTTATCAAAAATGAAATGTTTGTATTAAAGAACCTTGTAAAAAAATCTACTAAATTATAATAGGAAAAACAATTTCCACATTTAATAATTGCTATAAAGAAAATGTCACATTATAAAAATGTAAAAAACACGTAGTTGACAAGTTCTTACATATTGATGAAAAGGTAAAAAAGTATTCATTGACAGAAGGTTTGAATTAATAGTATTATAAAGTTGCTAAATGTTTGAAACTGTTGAAGACAAAATTCTGATTTATATTTATATGTATTAGGAGACGCGGTAGTGTCTCCGGCCATGTTCAACCCTAAAAGACCTTAAAAGACACTACAAGTCTCCTTATCCTGCACCATCAAAGTCCATTTTTTGGGGGTGTAGAACTACTAAAATATAAAAAATTTTGAATTGCACGTAATATAACCTGAAAGGCGGCATCGCCACGAGTAATTTGAGCCAAGAAGGAATAAAATTGGTCAAGCCGTTCTGGAGATACAAGCGGTCAAAAAGTAACGTTTTTCATGAAAAATGAAGTAACGTCGTCTTCTTCTTCTTCTTCTTCTTCTCTGTCCGCGTCCGCTGACGTCATCAGGATTATATATATATATATATATATATATATATATAATATATATATAAATCTCTTCTCACCTTTCACTCACACCTCCCTCAACTTTCCACCCACCCCTTTCCCTTCCACATCCCGCCCCCACCCCCACCCCCACTCCCACCTCTCTTTCGCCCTAACTCACCCTCTTTCGTCCTATTTTTTTCAGTTTTTTCGTTCTCCATCTCACCCTCTGTTGTCCTCTTCACCCTCTTTCAACCCTCTTTCGTCCTCTTTCACCCCCCTCTTTCGTCCTCTTTCATCCTTTCACCATCTTTCGCCTCTTTCACCCTCTTTCGTCCTCTCTCAACCTCTTTTATTCGCTCTCACCCTCTTCAAAACCCTCTTTCATCCTCTTTCGTCCTCTTTCACCCTCTTTCGCCCTCTTTCACCCTCTTTCGTCCTCTCACCCTCTTTCGTCCTCTTTCACCCTCTTTCGTCCTACCTCAACCTCTTTCGTCCTCTCTCACTCTCTTTCACCCTCTTTTCGTCTTCTTTCACCCTCTTTCGTCTTCTTTCACCCTCTTTCGCCCTCTTTCATCCTCTTTCGTCTTCTTTCACCCTCTTTCATTCTCTCTCACCCTCTTTCATTCCCTCTCACCCTCTTTCACCCTGTTTCGTCTTCTTTCACCCTCTTTCATTCCCTCTCACCCCTCTTTCGTCCTCTTTCACTCTCCTTCGTCCTCTCTAACCCTCTTTCATTCTTTCTCATCCTCTTTCGCCTTCTCTCACTCTCTTTCGTCCTCTTTCACTCTCTTTTGTCCTCTCTCACTCTCTTTTATTCTCTCTCACCCTCTTTCACACTCTTTCGTCCTCTTTCACCCTCTTTCGTCCTCTTTCGCCCTCTTTCACCCAATTTCGTCCTCTTTCACCCTCTTTTGCCTATCTCGTCTTCTCTTACCCTCATTCGTCCTCTCTCACCCTATCTCCAAAAAATTATAAAAATGAAAAGGTCAAGCCATGTTCAAAAGAAGGTCTTCAAAAATTTAAACCTAGTCTGTACAATGAAAAATAATTACTCGTAATTTCAGAGTTCCAATTTGTTAATATCGAATAATGTATTTGTTTCAAGTAATGGCAGTAGAGTTAAATACATACCTACGTATATGCAGTTTTTGCTGTTAAATGTACTTGAACGAAAAAAATAATTAAATGATTTAAATATAGCACATTTTCAAAAAAATGCATTCAGATTCTCTTACCCTTAAGCTAACGTATTGCATATTCTCTTACCCTCATTCGTCCTCTCTCACCCTATCTCCAAAAAATCATAAAAATGAAAAGGTCAAGCCATGTTCAAAAGAAATATATACATTCTAAGCATTTAAATAATAATACAATTTTAAAACAAGACCATTTATATAAATATTTATATACAACGTATTCTAATTATGTTATTCAATATTTTTCAATATTTCTCTCTAATAATTTATAATAAATAAACACAATTTGAATGTAATATGTAAAAACATTGTGAAATGGTTACCTAGTTGAATGCAGAAATGTTCTTTAGAAGGAAACTGTATGGTTACACTTCGTTATATTACCAAACTTCCTGCAATAATTTTCATGCATTCAGAAAGAATTGCAACGATAAACACTTTATCACCTCATTTTCCTTTCGTGAGGAATATTCGAAGAAATGTTTACAAATTGATCGACAATTATAATAAGTTTTGTCAACTGTTTTCATCTTTGAGATTCATCAATATGGATAAATTAGTTGAAATTTCCAATGATTTTAAGAATAAAGCAAGATTTTATCCAAAAAATGTAACTGATGTTTGTTTGGACAAGGAAAAGATTTTCTCGCAAAATTACGAAGCATTTAAAGTCATAAAAAAGCGATTGTTGGATTTACCACGTATCCCTTGCATCTCTTGCGAAAAATTATGCTTGAGAAGAGACGTTTCTAAGCTCGAGAAGCTGAGGAAAACAATAGACGGACCTTTTTGGAAAGATCTGATAGCAAACGTAACAGAACACAGTAATAATACTGAATTCGTTTGTAAGCTTTGTTTGGGTAAATTTCAAAAAGGCGTGTTGCCTTCTACTTGCATTTTGTATAATCTTGCGGTAAAACCATTACCAGATGTTTTGTCAGATTTCAATGATTACGAAAAAATGTTAATCAAAAGAATTAGCAGCTTTCAAGTAGTGCAATTGATGGGCAATGTTTTAAACAAACATATACCGCATAGACAAATGATCCGCAAAGTAAAAGGCAGAACATTTCATTTGCCTCTACCTTTACAAGAAACATTGGATAAGGTATGTCCTCCGGAAGATCCTATAAATTTAAATCACGAGTTGCACATTCTCGTTCGAGGTATACCCAAAAAATCTAAAGTGGTTTGGGAAAATTTGGTAGATATTAATAAGGTGTATAAGGCTTTACAATGGTTGAAAGAAAATAATCCTCATTACTCGAAAATTCGTCTTCCGGCGTCATCTGATGATCTATTAAATGATAAGTTGCAGGAAACAGAATATCGGATTGTCGATGACGAAAGCGACAATGACGAAATAAATGAGGTGGTTGAGAAATTACCAGCATTGAATTTGTACAATGTACAGGAAAGCAAAAATAATAATGATCAAATCGTTTTAAAACGTAGGACTTTCCTCACACAAATCACTGAAAATTCGGATATTAACGATCAGTATACAATATACCCAATACACGCGAAAAGAATCGATAACGAATCTGCATTGAAGCTTTATCAAATGATGAAAATTGAAGATTTTCCAATGGATAATCGATATAAATATCTGGATGTCATGTGTTTCCCTGATTTATATCCTGATGGTGTCAATGGACAACGAGAAGATAGAAACTTTGCATTGCCGGAATATTTATTTATTAGAACACGATTGATGTCGAAATATAGTAGATTCAGGTTGAATCTGCAGTATCTGTTTTTCCTTCTCAATGATGCTAACTACCGACAGTTGAAAAGTGGTATCTATTATACGATGATGGGTACTAACCCACGAAAGAGATACACTGCTGGTAGATACTTGAACGAATTGAAAGGTTACAAATTAGAATCGAATTTAATGAGTATTTTCGCAAAATTGAGAAATACGGATCAATTTTGGCGACAACCGTCCAATAATGTAAAATGCATGACTTTGCATTACGGTCCAGCGACGTGGTTTTTGACTTTGAGTCCTAGTGAATGGAAATGGTCCGATTTGGGTGAATATTTACGAGATATGAATTCCGATAAAGAGAAGTTAGGCATCAGCGAACTAGTCGCATACGATCCTGTAAGTACTTCTAGATTCATATGCATAAAATTTAAAGCCATGATTGATTTTATTTGTTCGTCCGATAATCCAATACGAAAGTTTATTCATTACTTCTGGCGACTGGAATATCAAAGTAGAGGTATTCAGCACATGCATTGTATGATTTGGATAAAAGATGCTCCAGTAATAGGAAAATCGCCGGATGAAGAAGTTGCTACGTTTATTCAAAAATACGTAACGTGTGAAATTCCAGATAAAAATGTTTCGCCAACGTTGTACGATACGGTAATAAGTGATCAGAATCATAAACATAACTCGTATTGCATGCGTACGAAAAAAACGGAAACTAATATATACAGAAAGTGTCGGTTCGATTTTCCTCGGCCAGTTACTGAGAATTTCGTTTTAAGAGACGTTATCACTTCGATAGTCGGTAGAAAAAATTTACGCAGTAAGAGCAGATTGTACGATCTTCCTCGCAAGGAGTCGGAAAGGTTTATAAACGATTATAATCCGGCTATCAAATTAGCCTGGGAGGGAAATATGGACATACAATTTATTGGAGAAAAATCAGAGTTTTTAAACTCATATTTAACAAAATACACGACAAAGTCGGAAAAATGCAATACAGACTTTGAAGTGATAGATTCGAATAAGTCCTTGGCATCGAAACTGTGGAATTTTGCAATGCGTTCATTAAATAACAGAGAATGCGGTGCTTTAGAAGCTGCGAATACACTATTAGGGAATCCCTTGTACGGTTAATGATACCATGGTCAAATGGATCGATGTTAATGAGGTGAGAAATAGAAAAGTTAAAACATTTAATGAAATTAAAGCTCTCGATGAAAATTCTACGAATATTTACTGTTCGTCACTCATCGATGATTACTATTCAAATAGACCTCAGGAATTAGAATCATCGAATTTGTACGATTTTGCCAGATTCTGGGAAATTACGAAACAGATGCCAAATAATGACGAAGTTAAGTGTTACAAACTGGCATCGGGTTTATTTTTAAAAAAAACGAAAAAAGGGTTATTTAATTAACCATTATCGATTTAATATAAAAACTGAGCCCGAAAAATACTTTTACTCGCTGCTTCTTCTGTTCAAACCATGGAGAGATTTGAGTGAACTCAAAGGTACATTCGAGACTTACACGGATGCCTTTAAGAATTCAGAGTCTGTTTTAACGAAGGTAATGAAATATCACGAAAGGCTCGAAGAAATACAGAAAGCTTTTGAGAACGTTGCTGAATTAATCGAGAAGCGCGAAAATGATCTGAAAACAGCAGACAGAGACAAATCCGATGACGATGAACTGGATTGTAATCCGATAGAAGCTGACGACGCGATGAAAGATCTGGAAGATTTTGGTAAGATCAGACGACCCGATTGATCTATCGCAAATGATGTCGCAATTGAACGAAGACCAGAAAAGAGTCTTTGATGGAGTATGTCAATTTTTACAAGATAAGAATCAGATTCTGCGACTGTACGTAAGTGGCGAAGGTGGTACAGGGAAAAGTTTTCTAATTCAAACGATTAAACATTGGATCAGAATAAATTTGGAAAAAACGACTGCCATATCTGCTCCCACGGGTATCGCAGCATTCAATATCGATGGCTTGACAATCCATAGAATGTTTCAACTACCCGTTAGTCATGAATCTACACCAAAATATACGCAATTGTCAGACATGGTCTTGAAAACTTTGAGAGACAAATTAAAGAATGTCGAATTATTTATAATCGATGAAGTATCCATGATTTCAAATGTGACACTTATGTTTATCAATCTACGATTATGTGAAATGTTTGATACGACAGATACAGATGATGGTTTCTTTGGCAGAAAACACATTCTCCTGTTTGGGGACTTGTTGCAGCTTCCTCCTGTAAAAGGACAATTTTCGTTTGTTAAAATGTCTCGATCAGAGATTCAGAAGTATTTAGGTACCATGGGTGGATGTGATTTGTGGAGATTGTTCGAGTACGACGAACTTTTGATTAATATGCGACAAAGATGCGACAATACATATCGTGATATACTTTCTAGAATACGAATAGGTTTAGTAACGGATTCTGACATCAATGTTCTTCAGTCTAGAAAAATCAATTTTAAAGAAAGTAGTTGCGACGAAAGATTGAATGAACTTTGCACTTATATGAATCAATTACCGATTGATACAATTTGTTTATTGCCCACGTGTTATTTGTGCAAGGTTTTGAACACAGCAATGCTCGATAAAATCGACAGCGATGAAATTCTATTGATAGCAGAAGATGATGTCGACTGTACTCCAGCAATGAAAAAAAAGGTGCATAAAATTTTGGAAGACAAAGATGATAAAGTGTCTGAAATAGCTGGCATTGAAAGAGTAATAGCGATTAAAATTGGCGCTAAAGTGATGATTCGACGAAACATTGACGTAACTTTGGGACTTGTCAATGGAACGATAAGCAATGTAGTTGCAGTTAATCGCTCTGCTGACGGCAATTGTATTGATTCCATTAAAATAGTTATTTCGGATAACAAAGAAATCGCAATAACGAAAGTAGATATTAAATTTGAAGTATTCCACAAATTAGTGGTACATCGGAAACAATTTCCATTGTCTCTCAGTTATGGAATAACTATACACAAAAGTCAAGGAATTACATGTAACAATGCAATGATGGATTTAGGAACGACTGTATTCAGTGATGGTCAAGCCTATGTAGGTTTGTCACGAGTAAGTAAATTGGAAGGCCTACATTTGATAAATTTCAATCCAGCATCAGTTAAAGCAAACTCGAGAGCCATTGTAGAATAAATCGACTGAGATCTATATTCAAATCTGAACTGCCACAAATCAATCCGTCCGAGAAAAAGGTTGTGAAAATGTACGATCGTCGATGGGCTATCCCTAATATCATTGATGATATGCAGAATTATGATTGTGAGAAACCAGAAAGTATAGTTACGTGGAAAATATATGGCCTTTGCAATAACGATGCTGTTTCGTGTTACGCTAATGTAATATTACAATGTGCGTTTCATTGCGTACGTATTAGGCAACAAATACTGAAAAATAAAGCATCGAATGCATTGACTGATGCTATCTGCGCGTATGGTGAACGTAAATATTGCAACATTCAAGCGGTTAGAAGATCTGTCGGAAAACGCTTCGAAGAACGAACACTACAAGATGTTTCGGAATTTTTTACGGCTCTAATGTCGACGTATTCCGACATCAATGATGTATTAGAACTCGAATTAAAGCACGTAACATGTTGCTCGAATGTCAAATGTAATTTCAATGTAACTAAGCTGGAAAGCAGTAGTCTGCTAATATTACCTATACATTCGACATTAAAAAGGAAAAAAGGTGTCACTTTACAAAGTTTGATTAATGTAGAATTTTCTAAATGGGAAACGATAAACGGCAATTGTAACGAATGTAAGGGTACCGTGTTGAAAAAGAAAACCGTAATTGAATTAACTTTATCCGTCGTAATAATACAGCTCAATTTATATACTTTTGTAAACGGTGCTTCTAAAAAAATTATCAACAATCAGATTAAGAATCCATTATTCTATCCATCGAAAGTTTTTTGAGAGCAGGCCGCCATGTTATTTTTCTGAGTCATTAACAAATTGGTACTCTGGAATTACGAGCAATTATTTTTCATTGTACGGGCTAGTATGAATTTTAAATCAAATCTCTATAAACGACTATTATATTTTGTGCACTAAGAATAACATATCGCACTTATTTTCTAGAATCAAATTGTAATCAGTTTTACTTATATGTATGTACCCATACAGCACAGATTATTGCAATTATATTGCAGCAACGTTGCAATGTTGCAAGTTGCAATGCAACATTATAAAGACATTGCAGAGATATAGGTGTACAAAATTCCAGCACACTTGTAGCAACATGACATTAATATTTCGGAAATATTGCATGTAATCCAAATTCTATAATTTATATATTGTAATATACATATACCCAGCAAACACCAAGTTACAGCTATATAATTGTTAGTTGTAATTTCCCACTCAAAAATATAATACGTGTATTATAACAATTATATTGTTGAGTGGAAAATTACAACTAACAATTATATAACTGTAACTTGGTATTTGCTGGGTATAATACTGTAATAAAATAATTTTTTGCAATATTGTACAATAAAAGATGTTAACGATAATCAATAATTTTATTAAATCATTGGCTTAAATTTCTGCGCCAAACGCTCTGCGCAATACATGTGTGCGTGTATAGCAGGCGCCGGCTTCGCTACGTAGACGTAGATTTATTTACATTTGTATACCTGTATATGCAACATTAGTTTATGGTTGCAATAACAATGCATTATTGCAAACTCATAACATTGCAATATTGTTGTAATATTTTGTTGCAATCTTCCAAAAAGCGGACATTTTAACATTGCTGCAATTCAACAGCAATGATGTAGCAACATTTTGCAGTAAATTTGCAATATTGCAATATTGCGATGAAAGATTGTTGTAATGTTTTTGCAATCTATCGGTGCTGTATGGGTATGTTCAATGTGAACTTGCACCTTGAATAAAATATCACAGTTACTTTTCATGGTAATATATTATTACTAAATTTAGATAATATACACTTTACGTATGTTCACTTTGAACTGGCACCTTGAATAACATATCAGTTACTTTTCGTGATAATTTATTATTAGATCGTTTAAATTTTGAAAGGTTTAAATTTTTGAGTACCTTCTTTTGAACATGGCCTGACCTTTTCATTTTTATGATTTTTTTAGGATACATATATTCCGTTTTGTCACATGTTCTATTTTCAATAGTTGAACATTTGACTAAAATATTTTTATAATATTTTTCTTTAAATATGTTTCTTCATTTTTGAGAATATGCAAAATATGTTTCTTCATTTTTGAGAATATGAAATGTATTATACATATAGATTCTCAAAAGCGCATAATTTTAAATGCAATGACCGAATGTGTTTGTGGTTTTATTAATTAATCTATATTTACCACTTTATGTTATTCTCTATATTATTAACTAATTTTTTTAGTCTTTTGTCACGAGTTAACCATGCTTGTGAACAAGTTTTTCAGTGTTTCCCATTGGCTCGAATTGGTCGTGTTTCTTATCTGTTATATATTAAACTTAGGAGAATGGATGATCAAAGAGAACACATTGACATTTTCAATTTGATCAAATGGTTGTCAAGCAAGGAGGGAATCTGTAAATTGCGCAAGATTCTGCTAGATAGCGACACGACATCGGAAGATAAAACAGACTACTTCTTTTGCTCGCCCATTGAGGTGGAGAGAAATCTAAAAATCTGTGAGTTGCTGCAAGCCCTAGGTGCCAAAGAATTATTGATGCCCAACGCAATCGACAATATTTTCTTGGGAGACAAGGGTAAATTATACCTGGACAATGCTGTGCATCGCATTTATGTCAAGGTCACGATAGATGTCAGCTATGCGGATGCGCATAACATAATTTACTCCGGAGAAGAGTACTCCTATTCAGACACCAACAAAGTCAAAGTGAATTGCAATTATTCGTTTGTTTGGCTGATCTATGACAAAAGAATTGGAAGTATTAACCATGTCGGAGTTTTCAATAAATTCGACGAATCCCAAATTGATGAAAACTGGTCGTATAAAAATTTCCTTTACAACTACACTAATCTGGCATTTTTGTATTCGTTAAATGAATGGAGAAATAAATAAATAAATGAATAAATATCCTGTATGATTTGATTGCTGCGAGTATCTATAAGCATTGGAATGTGCTGTTTAATTATCAAACTATATTCTTTCTTGAATTTTTACAACGTTTCGGCCGTGGGTTTCGGCCCTTATCAAGTGCTATAATATAATATTAATTATTAGAAAAATAAATATAAAAATAATAAAATATATAAAAATATTTACACGTTAATACGCAACCATACCTATGTTCTTAAATCAAAGTAAATCACAACTTTTTAAAAAAACAAAAATTCGATCTTAAAATATGACATCATATAATAACATGATAGTATAAAATGAAATAACTATGTTATCGTGTAGATTTCGAGCTCCTTATATACTCACTATTTTGATCAAACTAAACGACCTTTATTAGTTTTTTGTAAACATTATTTAGATTATCCGTGTCTTTTTGTAAATTAATTGTGTTGTCAAATTTTTTGATAAAAAACATCTCCGCGATTTCTCGTTTACTTACGTATTTCTCACGATGTAAAATTTCTGGAGTAGACCAATCGAAATCATGACCATTGTCCAATTTATGATTACTTATGACTGAGTAATTACTATTGTGTAATTTAAAATTATTAGAATGTTCTTTTATACGTTGTGCCTAATTGTCGTTTAGTTTGAGCAATATATGATGAGGAACAATTTGCACAATTAATTTTATATACTACTCCTGTTTTTTCTTCTAAAGGTAAAGGATCTTTGACGCGTCTAATTAATGTATTTAATTTTTTCGGTATGCAGTAAACGCTTTGCAAGCCAGTAAATCGTAATAACTTCGAAACATCCTCACTAAGTTCTTTGACATACGGTAATTGTGTAATACGGTCAAATTTTTTATTAACTGAATTGTCGTTATCCACATTGCGATCGTCATTATTTCGTGTCTTGAGCAATTTTAACCTATTATTCACAAACTTATTAATAATATCCGACGGAAAACAATTATTCGTCAATATCGATTTTACTTTAGAGATGTTCCTTTGATGAAAACAGTCGTCCGATAATAAAATTGCATGGTCAACGAGACTCAAAGTGGTATTCTTTTTGTATTTAAAAGGATGATTAGAATGATAATTAATATATCTACCCGAGCAAGTGGGTTTCATAAACCAATCAGTTAACAATCTACCATTATGTCTAATCACAGTGGTGTTCAAAAAATTAATCGCGTTATTACTTTCAATTTCATGCGTAAATCTTAATCTCGGATGGTAATCATTAAAAGCCGACACAATTTCATAAACATCCTTTAATGGGATGATCGTGAAAATATCATCCACATATCTGTAAAACAGCGAAGTTTTGAAACTCAACCTTTCCAGGCAATCCGTCTCTAAGTCGTTCATCACTATATCCGCCAATATGGGTGAGAGCGGAGACCCCATAGGTTTACCAAAAATCTGTTCATAGTAACGTCCGTTAAAAACAAAACTTGAAATATTTACACAAGAAAATAGCATATATTGAGCGCAGACTTTCTGATTCATTATCTCGAGAGCTACTCACGAAATTTATAGAACTTAAGAGGAATAGACTTTTGGTTTTTAAACATATGACTAAAAACAAATTAATTAACAAATTTAATGCATTGCTACGTAAACATAATGTACTCGTGAATCCGTTCATTAATATTGATAAATCTAACTGGATTGTTAATCTTAATAAGAAAGAAATACCGGAGAATGTACTTGACATATTAAGCCTCAGCGATAATTTTGGTTTACTAATAAAACAATGTTTTAAGAAAGACCGGATTAATATCGCACTTGAGATTGTTAAAAATCTAGAAGTTAATATTAACAGGATCCCTTTTAACTTACGTGAAACAACTAGGATTTTGGTAGCTAATTCTATTCATAATTTTTTAAGTACACAGAGGCATACTAATTATATAGATAAATATATTCTGAGATGTTTCGCTGGATCAAAACATTTTTTGAAGGATAACGACGATATTATTGTTACAAAGACTGACAAAGGACAAACGACGGTGATCCTTAATAAAATTGACTATATAGAAAAAATGGAAGCTTTATTAAATGACGAATCGACTTATAGAATAATTAATAAGAATCCTGTTAAAAAGTTGACTAACAAAATGCATTCTTTCATTAAGTCTTGGCTCGATAATAACTTAATAGACGTGACTTCTTACAATTATTTAAACATAACTAACGGGAATTTACCACGGTGTTACGGGTTGCCGAAAATCCACAAAGCTGACTTTCTATTACGAATTATAGTATCGTCTTTATATAGCCCGTTACATAATTTGTCAAACTACATACATAATATACTCATTAATTTTATTAAAAAACCGAGATCGTTTATTAAGGATGGTTGGTCCTTTGCCGAGAATATTAAGAACAAAGTAATTAATGACGATGAAGTATTAATATCATTAGATGTTACTTCCTTATTTACGAATATCCCGAAAGAATTAGTAATTAGCGGAATAAAAAAGCGTTGGACGGACATCTCAACCAAAACGAAATTCAATCTTTCCCAATTTTTATATGTAATTGACTTCATTATGAATTCAACAAGTTTTGTTTTTAACGGACGTTACTATGAACAGATTTTTGGTAGTCCTATAGGGTCTCCGCTCTTACCCATATTGGCGGATATATGATGGACGACTTAGAGACGGATTGCCTGGAAAGGTTGAGTTTCAAGACTTCGCTGTTTTACAGATATGTGGATAATATTTTCACGATCATCCCATTAAAGGGTGTTGATGAAATTGTGTCGGTTTTTAATGATTACCATCCGAGATTAAAATTTACGCATGAAATTGAAAGTAATAACGCGATTAACTTTTTGAACACCACTGTGATCAGACATAATAATAGATTGTTAACTGATTGGTTTATGAAACCCACTTGCTCGGGTAGATATATTAATTATCATTCTAATCATCCTTTTAAATACAAAAAGAATACCATTTTTAGTCTTGTTGACCATGCAATTTTATTATCGGACGACTGTTTTCATCAAAGGAACATCTCTAAAGTAAAATCGATATTGACGAATAATTGTTTTCCGTCGGATATTATTAATAAGTTTGTGAATAATAGGTTAAAATTGCTCAAGACACGAAATAATGACGATCGCAATGTAAATAACGACAATTCAGTAAATAAAAAATTTGACCGTATTATACAATTACCGTATGTCAAAGAACTTAGTGAAGATGTTTCGAGGTTATTACGATTTACTGGCTTGCAAAGCGTTTACTGCATACCGAAAAAATTAAATACATTAATTAGACGCGTCAAAAATCCTTTACCTTTAGAAGAAAAAACAGGAGTAGTATATAAAATTAATTGTGCAAATTGTTCCTCATCATATATTGGTCAAACTAAACGACAATTAGGCACACGTATAGAAAAACTTTCTAATAATTTTAAATTACACAATAGTAATTACTCAGTCATAAGTAATCATAAATTGGACAATGGTCATGATTTCGATTGGTCTACTCCAGAAATTTTACATCATGAGAAATACGTAAGTAAACGAGAAATCGCGGAGATGTTTTTTATCAAAAAATTTGACAACACAATTAATTTACAAAAAGACACGGATAATCTAAATAATGTTTACGAAAAACTAATAAAGGTCGTTTAGTTTGATCAAAATAGTGAGTATATAAGGAGCTCGAAATTGACACGATAACATAGTTATTTCGTTTTATACTATCATGTTATTATATGATGTCGTATTTTAAGATTGAATTTTTGTTTTTTAAAAAAGTTGTGATTTACTTTGATTTAAGAACATAGGTATGGTTGCGTATTAACGTGTGAACATTTTTATATATTTTATTATTTTTATATTTATTTTTCTAATAATTAATATTATATTATAGCACTTGATAAGGGCCGAAACCCACGGCCGAAACGTTGTGAAAATTCAATAAATTTAATTATTTGCCAGAATTGGTCGATTGAATTATTACCATTTTTTAATTATTATCTGGTGACTTCATAGTTTTATATTATTTATATTCTTTCTCTTTTTATTCCATTAATTAAAACTATTACTTTGATATAATGAAAGATGCATTTTATTTCAGGCTCGATATACATCTTATAAGCAATTTCTGTTAAAAATTTGTAGACCAATGATATTGATCTTTTTATTCAAATTTAACATTTGCTGAATATTAAATATATGAATGTTTGTAAACTCATAAAAAATAGTGAAAAACTCGTGTTCCACAAACATTTAAAAATACAAAAATATAAATATAAATAAATAAATATATATATATATATGTATATAAAAATATTGTCTGTTTGGTAGTATTAGCATTAGTTTTTTTTTCTATTGAGTATAAAAAGTGCACATTTGTAAGCGGGTTAATGATTAGATATCGAAATTTAACATTTGTGTATTATTATGTTTATATTCATATATTTAAGTAATGTTTATAAAATTTGGAATATGATTTATTCTGAAGGTAACGTAAAATGTGATTCTGTATATAATAAAATATATAATAAATATATAATAAACATATAATAAAAGAGTTCTTTTTCAAATATGTGTAGCCATACTATGTGCTTTACTCTTAGTAATACTATATAATATTGTTTTAGCTAATAGCAGAATTTTATTTATTCTTTAAAAAATATATTATATCTAAATCCTTTTTCTATGGTAAATTAGTCCTCTCCATGTCGAACTTCAACAGGTCGATGATGAACTTTTATTTATATTTTCATAATTTTATTTCGGTAAAGGATAATCTATGTTTAATATAATTACAAATAATTTTTGAATTTTGAATATTAACATAAAATGAGCAAATAATATCTTCCTGTTTTATTAATCTGTGTATGTGAGTTCGTTTACGTGTGTATTTTCAATATATGAGCATGTTATTACTTTGAAAGGATCTCAAAAAGAATTGCTTGCATTTAGAATAAAAAATCAAACAATTTCAGATTTCATATTTGTTCAAAGGAATATCTAACAATAAACACATATCTTTTTAATTATTAACAACTAAGTTTTTAATAATTTCATTAAAAGCTATATTCAAATATATTTTAGTTTTAGAAGTATATATAGTAAAAAAGGTAATATAAATAAATTTTATATTTTACACTACTAAACACAAGTTTAATGTTAAAACAATTGCACATAAATTATAATTACAGAAATGTATTTAATAATAAGTAGATAATATTATATATATATATATATATATATATATATATATATATACTCGTATATATTTTTTTTTTAATGGCCCCTTTGTCCTATCAAGATTAGATAATGCTTACAAACAATTTTTGGAAATAAGCTGACCCTTATTTTAAGAATAAAATTATTTTGAGATATGAGAATTATTTTATACCAATAGAGCTGTCAGATTTGTTTTAAATTCCACTTTTTTTGTTTAACAAAATAATTTATCAACAGATATTTGATACACCTATGGGCTTATATAATAATATGAGGTTTAATAATTTATCAGCAAATAATGATTTAAAGATTCTATGTTCAACTACGTAGATTATATATACATAAGTCAAGGGTGAATTTGTATGTAGATCTTGTCGATTTTTTACAAGATTGCCGTTTGCATATTTGCCGTAGAATGCTGCACTTACGAGATAAATAAGAAAAACGAATTAATCGGCAATATCTCACAATCAGAAACAATAAATCTTACGTAGAAAAGTAACTTGATGAATTTGTAGATCTTGTCGATTTCTACAAGATTACTCTATGCATCTTTGCTTTAGTATTCTGTTTTTTCTCGAGATAGAAAGAATTAACTAGCGATACATACAAAACAATCAATCTTACGTAGAAATGAATTCTACAAGATCACCCTTTGCACCTTTGCCTTAAATCGCTTTTTTTTAAGAAAAAAAGATGGAAAACCTAAAACATTGGAAAAATTAATTATTGCTTTTAATAATTAAAACTTATTACACAATGCAAGAGTGCAATTCAAAACATGGGCAAACATGAATAAAATATTCTTTAGTTTGATAATAGAAAATATTTAAAAACAAGTGTTAATATCCAATGTAATGGTTCTGGTATCAAAATGGGAATCCTAAAACTTTCAAATAACTAATTATAATTTTTAATAATTAAAACTTATTAGAAAATACAAGAGCACGATTCAACATATGAGAAAACATGAATGAAAAGTTCCTCAGTTTGATAATAAAAAATATTTAAAAAACACATGTCCTAACCTAATGTTACGGTATATCGAGACCATATTTGGAAAAAAATAATTATCGCTTTTAATGACTGAAACTAATTAAAAAACGCAAGAGCGGGCTTCAAAATGTGGGAAATCATAAATAACGTGATCCTCAGTTTAATGATAAAAAATTTTGAAAAAAATAACACGTATTCAAAAAAAGAAAAAGTTGGCCGTACAGTTATTAATTATTGTTAACACGTATTAATACCTAACATAATGATATCTAAAATGGGACATTTTTGGAAAAAATTAATTTTTGTTTCTAATAACTGAAACTAATTAAAAAATACAAGAGCAAGCTTTGAAATATGAGAAAACATGAAATCAATAATCCTCACTTTAATAATAAAAAATATTTAAAAAATAAGTATCCTGACCTAATGTTACGATATATAATCGAGACCATAAAATTTGGAATAAATTAATTATCGTTTTTAATTAACTAATCAAACAATGCAAGAGCGGGCATCAAAATATGGGAAAACAATGTCTCAAGTTAAGTTTTGAAACAGTTTTCGTGTAGCTCTGGGTATGTAACATGTTCTTCCAAAGAATTCTGATAATGGAAATAATTAAAAAATTTTTTTAACAATTATTTAATCTGGAAAACTCGTATTTTTGAATAAGCTGCTGGTTTTATTAATACAGTTCATATAGGATTATAGTCTTTAATAAAAGGTGTGTATTAAGCTGTCTTTTCATCTCAAGATATAAAACTTTATTCTGAGTATCACATTATATACGCTCTTTATAAGATGATATTCAAGTAATAATTACAGGCCTGAGCTAAACAAATGGACAAGTTAGTGTTTCATTTTACTTTATTTAGACTTTATATGAAACAATTGACTATTTATTGTGACTTATATATATATTTATATATATACGCGGCTAGTACATGTACATGTAACACGTATTTTTTTTCATTAGGTCGCACGTGTTTTGTGTAAAATATCGATATACTTTCCAAATAAAAGGCCAGTTATTGTATAAATACGCAGTAACAATATATCGAACGCAATTTCTATAAATATATGAATATATTGAACATAAAATTGCGTAATACTTGTCATACTTTTCTTTGAAAAATTAATTCTTTAACATATATTTTTCACACATCTACATTCTTTAATATTAAATTATATTGCTGTGCATCAATTTCGATTTTATTGCAACACTTGATTCTGCGGTAATTAAATGGACAACAACTTTCATGTCTGGTTTGACGAGGTTCTCGGCGAGTATAATTTCGCTTTACCTTATAAATTACAACATAACATATTACAATATAAGTGTTTTTCTCTGCGTATTATTAAATACGAATTTAGTAACAATGTATATAAAAGTAATTCGATGTATTATAGCAATAAATACTAATTTATCCGTATAATTTCTATAGTATAATGTGTCATTAATTCATTTTTTCAATGTATTTCGCAAATATTTCTTCTTCGATTGTAGAGAAAGCAAAAATCAATTTAAATCAATTTACGTTTTTATATAAATTACATTCTGAACAAAAAATACAGTATATAGGTATTACTCATAATTTTAAGAAAAGATCGAGCGAAGAGATCTCTTTGCGAAATATTAAAAAAAGTTTCGATATTACAGCGACCAATAACATATTTATACGTTTGTATTTTTTAAATGAGATCAGACACATTTAATGTATACAAAATAAAAAAAAAAACGAGAGTTTTCTGATATAAATAATACGAGAAAATAATACGAATTCCTTTTTACATACATTAAAGATTCTTTCAGAGGAAGTGCACAAGGATGACTAGTGTTATTATATTTAGGCCAACACACGTTGCATTATCTTAATTATTCGTAGAAAAAGAAAAATCGCGATGAGATCTTACAGATTCATTATAAAATCAATGAAAAATTCTAGAAATAACATTGTCTCGCATTGTAGTACAGCTGGTTAGGAGTACGCGTTTCGCGATTCGTTGCCTACCGGCTGGTATTATGCAAATATGCAAGTACGTACATTATACAAGTATTTACGACCTCTAGCATTTATTTCCATTTTATCTCCCGATAATAATTAATCAATCGCGAGTTTGCTCTAGCGGATCGGCGCGCCCCATCTTCGTGAGATACTCGGAGGTTGAATTTTTATTCTCGATTCGATGTTTCCTCGAATAATTAAATAGGAACGGAATGATAATTATCGATACGTCATTGCGATGATAAGGGCGTCCCGTTCGGCCGACAAACAACGTGTAACAATAAATCGCGAAGTGTCTTGGGCACACGCGAAGCTCGTTCGTTAAAATACACATTCTCTCTTTGTGCTCATTCCCGCGGAGCCGCGTAAGATTAATTATCTTATCGTTACTTTACAGTAATTCGCAGACTTAGGGTATAGACACAATTAATCGTGTGTTCTGTACAAATTCTATTAACGCCGCTGCTACCTATGTACACAGGTCGCTACATGGTTGTAATCTCTTACACGTGTAATTTGGCATTCGCCTGAAAGAGAGAGAGAGGGAGGTGACGTGTGTGTGTGTGTGTGTGTTTGTGTGTGTGTGTGTGTGTGTGTGTGTGTGTGTGTGTGTGTGTGTGTGTGTGTGTGTGTGTGTGTGTGTGATTCTCGCTATTTCAAATCCGTGCATCGCGTTCTTGCATGTTAATCTTCTTTATATATGTATAATATGTACACAAGGCTATTCTCTTCTGGCCTTAATGGAGATGCTGAGTATGTCTATTTTACCGACTTTGAGTTTAAGAGCTTTTCTTTTTATTAGCTATACAAAATGAAAAATCCTTCTCCACAATTAAAATACTGATAATAATGAACGGAAAGCGCTAAAATTTTGTATAAAAAAACAACCCAGCAAACACAGTATATAAATGTTATATACTTAAGCATGTTACATGTAACGTATATGTTAGTTGTAATTTTCCACTCATAGATGTAACATTTTTAATATTACATATATTACATTGTAGTTATATTGTCATTATACACTGTAAAAAAATATGTAATATATTACACAAAAATATGTAAAATTACATAAATAATAAGTGTAAAATTACACAATAAATAATAGAAATCTTTACCTTTTCATTATTTATCACGTAATTTTACATTTATTATTTATGTAATTTTACATATTTTTGTGTAATATATTACATATTTTTTTACAGTGTATCCCAAGATAACACTGACTTATCAATACATCAATGTGCTATTTGGTATATAATTACAATATAACTACAATGTAATATATGTTATATTAAAATGTTACATCTATGAGTGGGAAATTACAACTAACATGAATGTTACATGTAACGTACACGTTATATTACCAGTTATATTCCGTTTTATTATATGTAACAATTATATATCGGTGTTTGCTGGGAATAAAAATTAAAAAGTTACAGTTTTTTTATCAGCCTCTTGTATCAGCTCATAACAATACTTATTTAATACAAAAGATCTGCAGTTTATTTGTGCACAAAATATGGCGCTCCCAATAGAGATGACATAAAATAATAATACCGAAGTAATAAAAATGAGATTAAAAGCCTCTATCAAAAGATTCGTACTTGATTTAATTATGTATGTATATTTGCGTGCGGAATCGAAGTCGAGGCATAAAACAGCAAAAATTAGTTGCCAGACAGCGCTCCCCATTCATTATTATCAGTACTTTTATTGTGGAGAATTTTTCGATCTGTATATTCAATAAAAAGTGAACCTAACCTAACTTAAAATTGATAAAACAGAACTACGACTGTATCTCCTTAATACGCTTCAAATAAAAGAAAATTGCATAAAAATTGGAAAAAACACAAGGAAAATAACGCTCTACATATATTATTTTCAGAAACAATTGCATACATTGCCATTGTACAACAATATCGGTTATATCTTTATTTAGCAACTATCGATTTGTAAAAACATTTTAGAAAATGAGAGGCGCAGAGTGAACGGGTTCTACAATACTGAATATCTATATACATGTATTAATAATGTTTAAATTCTAATTACAGCAAAACAATAAAATCTTATAATCAATATTATCATTTATTTGAGTGTAGGGCACAAAAAGTTTTAAACTCAGTCGAATGAACGACCTAAAACCTTCATAGACCAGACTCTTCTCTGATTCAAATAACAGATTGTGCAAGCTAATCACTCATTACAAATGTCGATCATTATTCTCTTTAAATCTGATGTACGCACATATATGGGCACATAATATAATATACATATACATATATGTGCACGTACGATTTGATCGAGAAGAACAGTAAACTGGTTCGTTAATTCTCCATCGTATCGTAAAAAATGGATCGTATGTAGAGTGAAAAATATAGCAGAAAGATTAGTTAAAAATGTCTCGTCTCCGAATTATTATTTGTCGCGCGTATACGGTCGTGCGATATTCCCTTTCCGCATCTAAAATGTTTCTTTCGTGAAAATTATGCAGTTAGGAATTAACGAGCCAGTCGGTGGAAAATCTCGGTTCTCGATCAGCGCAACACGATGTGATCCATCTTAAAATTCATTCTTACAAATCGGGCGACGTAAAACGAGGATTCCGGGGCACGAGTCCTCACAAGTTTATGTACATATGTGACTCTATATAACTTAGGCTCGTTCGATTAACAGGAACAGGTAGTGTGTAGACGCGATTCTTTTACCTCGAGTTCGCGCTTTTAACAATCGAACGAACGCGCGAACAGTATTGTGAACACGATGAAAACGAGAAAAGCCGTCCCTCGTGGTTCCGTTTTACTCGAGAAATTCACGTGCCAGTTTGGTGCTGGCGATGGTCCGCTTTTGCGAGTGTTGGCGATCACCGTCAGACTTCGCCATCTCATCGTGTACTGCGGCGCGGTTCTACCGAGGGCTTGCAGTCTGGAAAATATAATTAGTTTCTTATTTTTTTGATTGTATCAAAAAATTATAGACTTTGCCTATTTTTTAAATTAATATTATGCGATTTATTTAGAATTTATGTTTTTCGATAAACATGTATAAAAAAATTGATTAAAATCGCTTATATTAAGGGTATTTTCTTTAACTCGATCCAAAATGTTTAAAATTTAATTATGTGTAATTTTTGATTTATAATTTTTGAGAATCAACTTTACATAATTTCCTTCCTCCTAATTTTTTATTAACATGTGAATAATTCAGAACGAATTATTATTCCTACGATAAAATGAACCATTCTTCCATTTGACCGCATCGATCACCGTCGTAGACAGTGAGAAAGGTATCTCGCGAAGAAAAGCTATTGCGTTATAACATATTTTCCTTTTTATCCCGCGGATTACAGAATGCCACGATTGTAACTGGAATTGCCGCGGTAAGGCGAGATGAACGATGGCCGATTGTTAATCAGTGGATAATTTCTTCACGCGAGACGACAGTAACGGATCGCGCGGGCATCAATCCTCGGTTTTATGCAAACGCGATGGTACACACGAAATGAGGCGCGATCGTTTGCCGGCAAAACGCCGTTATATTTCAACCGACCATGTCATAATCTCCCGTCGAAACTGTCGCAAAACTGTCATTAAACGTACCTAATAGACAAGATCGCGCGCGACGAAACTTTCGTTGGGTTAATCGGCTCGCGCGCGAGTGCGCCGAAGTGGGAAACTCACCTAACCACCGCGGTATTCATCTTCCACGGTAGGGTGAAATTCTTGTGCGAATCCCTCGAGCAGAACGTGTGCAATCTGGGTCCGGCGGGATCGCCCTCCTTTCTGTATTCGTGTATTGTCAGATTCCACGCAGTGCAGGGTCCTGTCGAGTAGAGAAACCATACCATAAAACGGACAGCACCACCAAGTATGAAATCTAATTTTGTAATCAAATAATTTACATTTGTAATTTAAAAGTGTACAGAGAAATATAACATATATTTGAATATTTATAATTTCATAATATGTTTTATAAATTTGCACACAATGATAAGTAAAAGAAATGAGCTATATCGTCGTTGCAGTCTTGTTAAGTAGAGAAACTATAGCATAAAGCAGACAGTATTACCAAGTATGAAATCTGGTATTATATATATTTAAATATTTATATTCTCATAACCTATATTATAAATTTTTATATAAAGATAAAAAAATGAGATAAACTGTTATCACACGAGGTCCTGTTAAGTAGAGAATCCATAGCTTTAAGCGGACAGTATCACCAAGTATGAAACTTGATGTTACAATTATAACATTTATTTTGGAATTTGAAAGATATATTTAAATTGTTATATAAATTTTTATGTAATATAATAAGTAAACAAATGAGATCGTCATTGCAGGGCTTATGAAGTAGAGAAACCGTAACATAAAGCGGACAGTATTACCAAATATAAAATCTGGTATTATATATATATATATATATATATATATATATGTGTGTTTAAATATTTATATATTAAACATTTATATTCTTATAATATGTATTATAAATTTTTATATAAAAAAATGAGATAAACAATCATTGCGAGATCCTGTTAAGTAGAGAACCTATAGCATAAAGCGGACAATATTACCAAGTGTAAAATCTAGTGTTGCAATTATAATATTTATTTTGGAATTTGAAAGTGTACAGAGAAATATAATATATGTTTAAATTTTTTGATAATAATAAGTAAAAAATAAGATACCGTCATTGCAGAGTCTTGTTAAGTGAGAAACCGCAGCGGACAGTATCACCAAGTATCAAACCTAATGTCCCAATTATAAAATTTATTTTGGGATTTGAAAGTGTACAGAGAAAGGAGAGAGAAGATACCTTCTCGAGAAAATATATATATATATATATATATATATTTTCATATATATAATTTTTTCTAAAATCTTTGATATATTCTTATTTATTTTTAAATTAATTTTGTTATTCAGATATATTCATAATTTACGGTTAGAATTTTTAAATTATGATCAGATATTTTATTGTTCATTTTTCATTAAAAAAATACATATTTAATAATGCTTGCATAAGTAAATTAATATTGAAGATGTTAATTACAAAAACTGTTGTTATCCATGTGAATTTGATTTTTTTATATCAGAAAGTGTATCACTCGACGATTAAATTTCTCTAGAGGAGTGATTGGTCAGAGAAGAAAGAAGGTAAAAAGAGAGATAAATGTAGTCATACCATGGTTTGAAAGGTATATTAAAACCATTTCCGGCGTTTGTAAGGCTTTGGTTACGATTCCAACTCCACTCATAATGTTCTATAAGACGGCGTGGAGGAAGAAAATGAGAATGAGCTATAGAGTGAAGATAGAAAAGAGAACCTAACGGAAGAAATGATTTCTATCGCAAAGTTATGGATGGAACATCATTACTGAAATAATTCAATTCGTGGTACTGTTTGTAAAACGGACTGCTCCATATAAAAGTCTAATTAATTTATTTAATATTTATTCCTGTACTTCTTTAACGCAATAAATATGAATATCCTAGTTGCTTTTTCATGACAATAACAGAACTAGAATTTTTTCGATATGTGGAAACTTTTCGCATCACATATCTCTTCTCCACACAAATTGAAATTGATAACGCGCGATTACAATATCGCTCTTTTCGATGCTCAGTCTATTTACTGTTACTAAGTAATATATATTACAGCGGTATATGATCCGTTCTATTCATATACGTTTCTGCATTTGTAAATCAATAAAACCATCTTTTCTTGAAACGCTGTAATGGATAATATTCTCCTATATACGAATTGTATAGATCAATTCTAGCTTATGATTCTATTATGCATATATTTTGCTGCATCGATCGGTCGTCGTCAACATTTCGAGAGAAAAAGAAGATACTAAAATAATGACCCGTTTCAACTTATAATCCAATAATAACAAAGGATTGACAATATCGAATGTTCAGTTTCAAAAGAAAAAAATTGCAACGAGTCTTCCTTATATCCCAGCAAACACAGTATATAAATGTTATATACTTAAGCATGTTACATGTAACGTATATGTTAGTTGTAATTTCCCACTCATAGATGTAACATTTTTAATATTACATATATTACATTGTAGTTATATTGTCATTATATCCCAAGATAGCACTGACTTATCAATACATCAATGTGCTATTTGGTATATAATTACAATATAACTACAATGTAATATATGTTATATTAAAATGTTACATCTATGAGTGGGAAATTACAACTAACATGGATGTTACATGTAAAGTACACGTTATATTACCTGTTATATTCCGTTTTATTATAGCAATGTAACAATTATATATCGGTGTTTGCTGGGATAGAACATATAACGTCAAAGATAAGTTCACATAGACAATTGCATCTATCTTATGCCAAAGGGAGAAAGAAAGAGAAAACAATATCCCTCACACCCCACATTTCACGCGGTGAAGAGCAATCATAATATTCCCAGACTCAAATATATATGCGACGTGGGGTGGTTTCGAGCCCCTTTGCTGCTCGCTCGTAAGATGACGACTTACGTTACCGCGGGAGCGTAGGGAAGGCAGCGAACGGGAAAAGGCGGAAAAACTGGTGGAACGCTCAGAGGAAGAGGCGCAGAGCTTTCGTCCTCGTAGCTTTCGCCGTCGTAGTAAATCCGATGGTCTCTTTAATCTCGCGACCCGCTGCCATTCGTTTCGCGACGCGCTCCTCTGTCTTCTCGGTCGCTCGAGCCCGCGACGTCCTCTCTCTCTCTCTCTCACACCCTTTCGACTTTATTCTTCCACAACTTTCACCCTTTCGCGTCCGCGACGGCGGAGCCAATGGCGCGGATAGAAATTCCGGCGGTCTCGCGGAAGAAAAGCAATCGAGGGAAGATTTCTCCGTGTCGTCGCCAGAGATGGAGCGTGTCGCGAGCAAGATGATCTATCTCTGTTTTCTCTTGAGCCTCGGCTAGAATTGGAATAGAATTCTAGTGAAATTCTATTGCGGGATAGAAAGAGAATTGTTGGGTTTATCAAAATAAAAGTTAAAGGAGCTGAAGGAAGGGAACATCCTTAAGAATAATAAATCCAAAAAAAAAATCTTATTCTCGATATATGTATAATATCCGAAATAATATTTCGATTTCTTTGCTTTTCTTTTCGTTTATTTCATATCTTTAATTTTTTTTTGATGGAGCAAATTTTCCAAGCATCGCGATATAATTTTTTTACTAAATGTCAAAGGTATGATTTAATAATCATTCGAAATTTAATGTATAATCTATATAAGTTATTAAATATATCCATTTATAAATTAAATGCATACTAGCTATGCATATGTAGTTACGTTAAAATTTCAGCGGGAATATCAACAGGTTTGTTGTGACAAAGAAATTAATTGCGCTATAGTAACGGAGAATTCTTAATGTACAAGATCCGCGAAAGATATGCTCTGTCTCGAAACGCAGCTGTTTTCTGTTTTCTTTTAATAGCTTTCGAAGATGAATTGTTTGAGTAATGTTCTCCTGGCAGACGTAGGTACCTCGAGATAAATCATTTTTATACTATTAAACTGCTCGCGATTTTTCTTACAAAGTATAAAACTGTGGAATCTGGAAATTAATTTTTCGATTTGAAGAAAATTGAGCAATTTTTATAAAATTGCATTTATTATCAAATTATAAATTATGATACTTTCACATAAAAAATGTATATAAAAGACAATTTTTTAGACTAAAATGTAATAAATAATTTAAAATATTGGTATATAATTAGTGTATCATATAGTTAAAGTTGAATATAATCATAAATTATATTTTAAATATAAATAATTCAAGCTATCTAGGTAATGTTGAAAGTAAGTATGAAAAAAATCGATGAAAATTTTGTTGTAAGAAAAAAGTGAAAAATTTTGCAAGCAAACTTTTCTGATGTAATTGTTGAACGAAAAGGGCTGCTTACGGCTCTGTGTGGACTTGACTTCGATGATGAGCTGCCGGTCGATCGCCGAGTCCAGGATCCACGTGCACTTCTGCTGGTAATACTGATTCAGCTTGAGCCCGGCGCTCGCCAGATCACCACCATTGACCTCGCCTTCCGGTTCCGCCATCGTGTGATCGCCGCAGTAAGTGTCATTGATAAACTTGTAGGCCGCGTGGAAATTGAGGCCCGCCCTTGACGACCTCGACCATTCGATGTAGACCGGAGTCCAGCTACGAATACCCACAGGAAGCCAGTCCTGTACGATAATAGAGCCCGTTAAACGGGTAAAATGGGACGCGAGGGATATGACGTGGAAAATGCAGGCGGATCGGAGAGAAGATGAAAAACGCGACGAGAAATATGGACTAAAAGAGCCGTTAAGAAATTGAAAATAAGACGAGCACCGGCGATAAAAAGTTGGGATGTGGAAGGCGAAAGATAGATAACTACGTAATGGGGAATATAAATTTAATCGCACGATATTTGCCGCGCGATATTGAAAAGAAAAAAGAAGAAAAAGTGATATCGAGACGTTTTTTATCGACAACTAGGTCATACGCTTAATTGTCAATCGTGAATTCCGAATTTAATCCTATATACAGTTAAATTATACAGATTTAGCCTATTGTTTGCACAATAGCTTCAATTGTAGCAGAATAACGAGCATTTGAATGTGAAATGATGATCCGACGAATCGAAATCGTGTTTATAGACTCGCCATAACGATTACACTCGACTGCGTAATCTGATAATACATCTATTAATAATCATCATGTGAATATACAGTCAAAGTCAGGTCAGTTTTACAATGTGTTTGCAAAATTGTAGTGAGCGCAAACACATTTTATATTGGGTCGATTACCTAGAGTTGATAGTTTTTTCTGATACTCTTTTTTAACTAAACATAAACATGAACGTCGAATTGAGAAACATCGATAAAACTCGATGTGTTTTTTCAGATGTCATTAGTCGGTTCCACATCGTGTATATATATATACATTATGATCGTGCATAACAACAATTGTATATTAAACTCGCCAAAAGTATAATTCGGATTATTAAATTATATTTTAATTATTTATACGCTAATCATATAACGTTATGATAAATTATAATAAATGATGAAACTGCGTTAATGAAACTGACGTATATTTAAATAACAATTACATATATATTGCATTGAATTAATTTTCTGCAACAAAATACTTTTCCGCGGAACTTAATTTATAACGCTTAATTTATCGATGATAGCGAGAGGTTTATTTAAAATTTTTCAGATGTTGTGCAGTAATAAATTTTCCCTGTTTTCGAAAAAAGAGAAAAAAAAAAAAGAAAATGCGCATCTCGCTAAGAGCGATATAACGGGCAGAGAAAAAGGGTAACAGCCGTTCGCGGAAAATTGCGTATCGCGAGCAATATATTTTAACGACATATCGTCGACGTTCTCGTGTGACAATACGGATATATAAAAGTCGCGGTAATAACGATAGTTTTTATCTCGCTGCGTTCAAGGAGCGAAAGTAAACGCGCGGTGTAAGACGCACAAGCAGTTGCAAACGTCGAGATGTGTATCTATCCGTGAATGAAATCCATGAGCCCTCACCTGGTAATTTCCGCAGAGACACGTGACAATGTGTCCGGTCTCGGAGACAAGCAGAAGGTGGTCCATATTCTCCACGGACTTGCTGACGCAGTGGCAGCCGCTGTCACCGCACTTGGTCTCGCACGGGCTGTTTGGAGTCTGTTTCGTGCTACCTTTCACCTACAAACAGGCGTCAATGGTTCAAATTCAACGGTGCGGATTGAAACTCTCCGTAGACTGGGAAGATAAAAAAAAAGCGGAGAAAAAATATTGTATATGTTACAAAAACGATTTATATAGCGCCGGGATTAAAGCTATATGTATATGTATATATACGATTCTCTTGATTTGCGCGACAAATTTGTAACGTAAATGTGACGCATATCGTTCGGCGCGAGATTACGGTCGCTATCTGCTTTTCCATCGGAAAATTCAATTGCTGCATTTAATCGTTCTCTCGGCAGAGAACCGTTGTTTCGCCTTCGGGAAACCGTGTCTGATCCAGCGGAATATTATTTAAATGCGGATTAAAGGCCGGCATCGCGCGCGCGCGTAAATGCAGATTAAAAGTTTTAGAGTTTTCGGAATAAAACCTTCCCCTTTCCGGTATATCCTCCATTTGACGGTAATGTTTGCTTGCTCCGTTCTCTCTCTCTCTACCTCTTCTTTCGACGCCGACTCTAATGCGAAAGTTTTCATCCGCGAGGCGATGCCCGCGGCGCAGCATCTAAAGGTCGGGAATAAATTTACGAATTCAATCCTCCTCGTCTACCCCTACCGTTCCTCTTTCCTTCCACCCTTCCAGGACGGGACCGATTAAATGAACGATAGAGAGATTAAACATTTCGTCGGGTAACTCACAGTAATGACCACCGACTGGTTGGGCGCCGGTATAAAGTGCTGCCTGCACTTCACCGGACCTTCCATGGCGAATAATCGGTGCGGCTCCGGATGCACCACCGAGCCTTCCACTGGTGACGTCAATCCGTAATATTCGACGTCGCATACGCTGGCAGGCTGTTGAGTGCCACCCTCACGTTCTACAACATCAGAAGAGAAAAATGCGTTATGAAAGTCGAGAAAAATTACCTCGCAGCTTCCGCTTTGTAATAAAAAAAAAAAGATTACGGAAAGAAAAATTTTCATCTATACGCAAACGCGATGCATTTGATTCTCTCTTCTCTATTATTCGTATAAAAGAAAAAAAAAAGTTATATTTTTACAACGCGTGTAGCAAAAAGCAAATATAATCCGCGCGATTAATATTTTTGACAGTTAATCAACTGATTTTTATCAAAAAATATTAATTGCAGAAAAGGCATTATAACATATTACTATTTTAATATTTTTTGACAGAAATCAGCTGATTAAAGCGTGTTAATTTGCTAATTAATTTTAAAATAATAATATTTTAAAAAAGTTAAAATAATAATGTTTTTAATAATATGTTATAATATTTTAAACTCGATTAATATTTTTGACAGTTATCAGCTAATTTCTGTCAAAAAATATTAATCAAGTTTAAATAAACTTTATATTATTTTTTTAAAAAGTATTATTTTTTTTAATATAAAATCAAAGAATTAGCGCGCTCATAACTTGCGTTTGGACTTGTTCTAGTAATAAATAAAACAACAGAAATATTGTATATACAGATATAATGTAGAAGTTATCGTTTTTGCGCATCTGCTCGCAAGATCGCAATCGAGAAGATTACTAAAGCGATCTTGAATGTATATAAGGGTATCTTCGTTTTATCGTAAACGTCGTTTTACGCTCGTTGAACTCTCGCGAGACTCTTATAACTTTCTATCTTGTTCCTTTGCGCCTTTTAGCTTAATTCTTCCGCAAGATAATTTCTGACAGCGCGAAAAAAAAAATATATATATATATATATATATATATATATATACACCTCTCTGCGAATTATAGATAAATATGAACATCCTACGAGCACTTTTATATTTTTCAAGACAAAGTCTGTATTTGTGGCAAGACTGAATTTTTCTTAAACCTTCTTTCTTACATGGCAATTTCGTATGATCATTCATCGCAATTTCGAAGTCGCCCGACTGAATTCGACCCTTTCCCATAAGGAGATCGGTCTCTACGGGTCGCATAAAGTTTTATGTTCCGCCGAATAGTACCCGGCGCGAGATAAGGTAGGCTTCAGCATTCTGAGAGATCGAAAACGTTCGATCTTCGTATTCCATGGTCATCGAGAAAAAGAGACACATTTTCCATAAAAACAATTTTTTAAAAATAGAAAATAGGATTTTTATGATATAAATGTGGAATGAAAAGCTGCGGGTAAAAGCACGAACGTGCATTTTATTTTTCCGGTTATAAATACAACATCGTTACTTAAGATTTGAAATGGATGAACTCTCTCTTTCTCTCCTCATCGATCGCTGCGACGAGCATAGGGAGGCACGAACGCGCGTGTTACACGTGTTACACGTGTAAAACGTAATAACGTTGTGTCGACACGGACGCTCTCGTCAATCAGTGTCCCCATCGACGGGCAATAGTTTGTCGTCGTGCATGACTTTTGATTCTTGTCATTTACGTCTCTTTTTTATAATGGCCCGTGATTGGATCTACGTGTCGCTCGCTTGTACGATTGCTGTAATCCGGGATACATATCGGGAACGGTAGTCATTTCATCGGCGACGTAAAAAATCTGTCGAAACGCGAATTTCATGGTCGATATGATGTGTTTTGTAAAATTCGGTCGACGTTTAAAATCTCATCGATATCAAAATTCAATCACCGCTCTGTATCCACGTTTTCCGCTCTTCCTCCACTAAAATTCTATTTCTATTTCTATTTGTATTTCGTGCACTATTAGTTTGCGCTCGTAAAAGTAATCAATTTTAATTCTTGAATTTATGGTGAAACACGACGCTTCAAAATTTATGGAAAATATGACATATTACAGATAAGTAAAATAAATAAAAAAAAATTGTAATCAAACAGAAAAAGCGAAGCGTTATTTTATTACAGACGCACTTAAAGTTAAATAATGAGCAATTTGTTGTAATATATATCTTTTACCCAGACACACGCCGATATTACTGATTATTTATAAAAAATTATCTGAACGGAGTTTTACGTAAAAAAAGTATATATCAGCTTTAAATTTAGATATGATGTTCTGATCTTTTGAGCTCACCCTTTATGGTAATCCAACTTTAGTTTACGAAATAATAATAACAGTCGCAAGAGGGAATTATCCGACTGCGAATAATTAGGGATAACTTGATATGAGTGCGTAATACACCTGGAGTCTCATTTTAATCTCCCGAATTGCCCGACCCAAGGAAAGGTCGTAGCTACTTAATCGGGGTTAAATCTAATCTTTGAAACGGGATTAAGCACGAAACGGTGTTTTTGCGGGTACGGACACGTCGATATTGCGAATGTGTCCTCCGGCGACCAACCAGAATCCTCGGCCGTGTGCCAAGCGAATTTCAAGATTACCGTCTGGACGTGCCTATGTTCATCCGATTAAGGGTAACCGAGGCTTTGACATCGATATGCCAGGGCGTATTTACGGTGATTAGTTACTCGTAATTGGTGGTTTGGATACGCTGCGATTTATTCGAGAATCCGGGAGAGAGATTCGGCAAAAACTCGATTCGAATTAGTTTGAGGATAATAGCGAATTGAACCGATTATGAGAACGATGTTGATACGATCGAGTAAATATCATCGCCTTTTATATAAAGGAACAGATACTTGTCGATAAAATTGCGCACTATTAAATGAAAATAAAAAAACGTGCCATTTATTATAATTTAAAAAAAAATGGAAAATACGATTTTTCAAGAGACTTTCAGTCCTCGAAAAAGTTTCTGAGAAACATCTCATCATGGGATAAATTTTATTGCGTGATCTCTTTTCCAAACTTTCACTCGGAGACATAAAACTAAGAAGCTTTTCTCGGAAGCGCGTAAAGAACGCGATTGCGCTCGTAACTCGCGACGAACAGAAAAAAAAAAGGAAAAGGGAAAAAAATAAAATCGCGCACCGAGGGCGATAGAGCACCGGTGCGAAAAAAAGTTGACGAGGTTTTTCGCGATTTCGCGGCGCTTACACGCGGCAGACTTGATTGCGCAGCGACGGCGCACGTCATAATCCAATTTCTGGCATGCGGCCGGTTTATTTCGCTCCCTGGTCCGAGCGACGAACCGCGGCACGTTCGTTCTCACCTGATGACATTCTCAACTTTTTCTTTTTTTTTTCCCTTTATTTTACGATACGAGATGTACACACACTCACCGTCGTGGAAGTAATACGAGACCTCCATATACTCCTCGTCAGTGGGGCTGTTTGAGGCGCGCCTTAAAACCACCGTCATGTCCCGACCATTGGACGAGTAACGCTTTGGCTCGACGTACCTGGAAGAATTAAAAGAGTGTTATTTACGCGTTTTCAGCTTCCAGTGTCGACGCCCGAGGATTTCTTTTTTTTTTTTTACGTTTTTACCGCGCGAAAGCGATTTCTGCTCGGTTTTCACAGCGGAATAAATTCTCGGTAAATCGAAAGACGATGGCTAATTGACGGCACATTTTAATCTTTTTATACCGTAGACAGTGTTGTGCTTAGATGATTTTGAAATTAGCTAAATGAAGATATAAGATAAAAATATGTAAATTTAGCTTACAATTATAGATAAGATAAAGATAATTTTGTTTTAAATATATCTAGATAAAAGATTATATGGCGATTCATCTAGATAATTTTCTAGATAATAACTTTTAAGGTTGCTTATGTAAACACAGTTATAATAAAATGTAAATTGTAAAAGGGATATAAAAATATATGTATTCATATTTTTACTTATAAATTTTTATTACTTACTGTTGTGAAGTTCTACTACTGTTTAAGTATTTTTATGTGCTATGATTCTAATCCAAAATTATCTGAAAATTATTCTAGATAATTTAATAAAAAATAATATATTTTTTTCTTATCTAAGATGCAGATATAAATAATACATATTTTTATTATATATATAAAGATAAGATGACGCCAAAATTTCATCTAGATGATCATTCACGGAAAAAAATTAGCTACCATAGCTAAATTTTAGCTGTCCATATATTACACATGAAATTTAGTTATCATGCTTAAATTTTAGTTATGACAACTAATATTTTTTAGCTATAACATTCTCCGTTAAGCTATGGCTAAAAAATATTAGTTACCATAGCTGAAATTTAGGCACGATAACTAAATTTCAGGTTGTAATATATGGACAGCTAAAATTTAGCTATGGTAGCTAATTCGTTTTTTCCGTGTTTATATAACTTTATTTAGATAACAGCAAACACTGATCGTAGATGTTAGTTGGTATTTAAATATTTGCTAACAAACAAAATGCTTGAACAGGTATCAAAATTTGAATTTTAGTTTATATAAACTATGGTCTGTTTACGATTAATTAAAAAGTTTTACGAATAATTGAATATAAAAAATTAAGTTTAGCTGTCTCCCAAAGGACCACTGATCTCTTATCCGAGATTATATAAAATTTATCTTATGACCCAACGGAGTTGAACTTTTGCCCCGCACAATTATATACAATTTATAAAGGAAATTGCGTTTGCCGGGATCGTTCTATGAATAATGATCGATCCGATTTCCGCCTGTAACGTACGTTACATATGTACTCACACGCACCGTGAAGGATTCATGATACTTTTCGCTGGAGATGTATTTGGGACACGCGGAAACTCTTCGAACGTGAATTATTAATTCACCATTATCTCGCGAAGGAGGAGGCGAGAGGAAAGGACGCGAAAGGGTGCTCCACCGGAAGTTGCACGAGAGCCCGAGACAAAACGGGATGTAAATCTTGCATGTAAGACTCTCTATTTTCTCCGGGCAAAGTTGTAAATGGACGTCTTGGGAATCGCCTTCCGATAGTCCGTCGCGTCGGCGCGAGAATTGCCTATGAATTAGTTTTGCAAGATAAATCGGAGGCCCTTTGCTTCGCCACCCTGCGGTATCACGGGAGGAGGACTGGCCCTTTGTCGCTCGAATGAGTGCTCGGAGTTACGTCGTCGACTTTCTAACACCGCAGCAACTTTTCCGCGTGACAAACGATCTGACAGTCTGAGGCGTCCAAAGTTAGTTTTTGACGTTTTTGACGTCTCTATAGATAAATTTATCGAGACCATCCATCGGAAGCGAATCATATCTCTTTTTTGGTTAATATTTTCTGCTGTACAACTAAAAAATCAAGATCGATTAAGGGGATCCTAAACGTTCTTGAGATTCAGTCCTGTTTTATCGACAAAATGTGAGGTTAGAGAAACTATAAATCTATTTATTGGCTATACGAATTGTTTTTACCTGGAATTAGAGCGCTTCCACATTTGTTACTATTAATACTTTAATTTTTACAGAAAAAAGATCAATCTGTATAGTCTCATATATCAAGGTTGCAGAATTATGAAGAAAAATAATTCATGCTAAATATATGAGACTATACCAATTGATAAATCTTTTTCCTGTACAAATTAAAGTATTAATATTAAGAATTGTGAAAACGCTCTAATTTTAGATAAAAAACAATCCGTATAGCCAATAAATAGATTTATAATTGAATCTAACCTCACATTTTGTCGATAAAACAGGACTAAATCCACAGACTTCTCAAGGACGTTTAGAATCCCTTAAACGTTAAAATAAAACTGTCATTAAACGGAAGTAAAAAAATTAAAAGGCAACCGTGACTTGACAAATAAAAAATTTTAAATCTACAATACATTTGTAGAAATGTGTAGGCAATTTTCTCAAACTTGCATTGGGTATAATGCACATAAGTTATAGATGCACGTGTTATTAAACCGTATTACAAACCGACATAATTATCTCCAAAATGGACCACAAGATTTCTCCCCTAAATGATAGTTTACTTTATCAGAGCGCGAGATAAAGTGACAGCTCGATACGGATGATCTGTGTCGGTTTATTGCCTGCTCCCGACAGGGGGTGGCTTTTAGTTGGGCATATGGCGTGCATGAAGATTAAATTACTTGATGGCTATTCTGGATTAATCCTCAATGTATCCGGTATCCATGCACGGACAGAGATTAAATAGAGCGCGCTCCAGGCAATTCACTTAAATAATCGCAATGCCAATTAGACCCTTTCAACTCTTTGTTTCCAATAAGTGTCGTTTACAAAAACGTGATACGTAGATCGCTGACACGTACGTAATCGATTCTTGAATTTTGATATCTTCCGTGCTTTTATATTTCACAGAGATACAGTATTTCTCCGCTTTTTCTCATTAAATTTTTCTGAAACGTTAAATCAAGAATTCAACGTTTTCATTCTCGAATTCTAAATACTGCGCCGGATTTTCTTTACATTTCTCGATATGGCAGAAACTCGAAGCTTTGCCAAACTTTCATTTGCAAACCCTTGTGAAGCTAGTTTTATTTTGTATTGCTTTAATACCGTTTCGAGAGTATCGCAAAAGACGGAAGGCGCAGGCCGGAAATTCGGCAGAATACGTGCCCGGTTGCAAGCAGCCACGAGTGGAAAGGAAAAGAGAAGGAGAGGGAGTGGAGAACGTGCGAGGCGGATGAAGCACGGGCGTTATTTCGCATGAATTTTTACGAGATTAGTCGACATAAAACACGCGGCGGTCCCATAGGCACGTACGTACGTACGCTGCATCCGGTCGAGCCTGCTGTCGCTGCCAAGCATAAATCGTCTCGGGACCGGCTGGCAAACGTTAGAAATTAAAATAGATTAAAAACTGTCAGAATGGCGTCAGCAAGATGGCGCTAGGCAAAACGCGCGCACGATGAATATCCTTCTTGTCGAAAATTAGAAAAAATTTTTCCTCTGTTTTAGGAAGGTCGGAACCGACGATGTAGCGTGTGTAATTTTTTTTAGGCCCATCCTAGCAAAGCGCAAATGTTAGTTATTCTGCAATCGCTCGCAGAGAAGTGTCAAAGTACTTTGAATACTGAAAAAAATTTTTTGAATTATTGAATTTGAATAAGTATTTATTTTAATACAGCCTAATAAATAATTTATTTGAAATTAATAATATTGTAATTTGATGTGAAATATATTTATTTGATATAAGAAAATCCTTTTCAAAACAAATATTTAATTACTTCAAAAAAATAATTTATTAGGCATTATTGAAATACATAATTATTAATTTTTTTTTAGTGTATGAAAATGAATCGTAATCAAATGGTTTATATATTTTTACAGTTTTCCATAGGAAATTGTTAAAACTAATCAGCTGTCATTTTTTAATGCATGCAATTATTGAGAAAAGTAAAAATTGTGGTGAAAAGAGGAAAGTCTGCAGTTTTTAATAGACATAAATAAAATGTTTGTATATTAGTGTATTTTATTGACAACAAATAATAAAAAGTGCTAATAATTATATAAAATCACATAAACTAATGATAAATATGTTCAACAGTGCCAGATTTAATAGCAGCTATTAAAAAGATCGTCAATAACATTAAAAATGACATGTTAGAAAAAGTTTTTACAAGTTTTCATAAAAGAACAGAATTTTGTACAAATTCAAATGGTGCGCACTTTGAAAATATTTATCATTAATTTACGTATGTGATTATTAGCACTTTTTCCATTATTTTTTTTTAATAAAATAAACTAATACAAACATTTTATATAAAAATCCATTAAAAACTATAGACTTTCCTTTTCCCGCCGCAACTTTTTTTTTTCTCAATAACTGCATTAAAAGATGACAGCTGATTAGTTTCAGAAATTTCCTATGGGACCCTGTATAATATTTAATAATTGCAAGATTCTCCTGCATTCATCAAGAGAAGTTCACTTTAAAATAAGAATCAGACTTGCACTCTTCTTCAAATCCACTCAGAGATTTCTCAAATTGCAAGACATATGCGCGAGCGGCGTGATCATAATATTTCCAGAGAGAGAGAGAGAGAGAGAGAGAGAGAGAGAGAGAGAGAGCGAGAGAGAGAGAGAGAGAGAGAGCGAGTAAGCCCCAGAGTCCGAATCGATCGGTGCTCGACATATCGGCGTTCGAGCAGGGTGGCGGCGTTTCGAAATCTCTTCTGGGAAATCTCTAGCTCGCGCATCGCTCGTTTGGCCATTCGTCGGTCAGTTCTCGTTCTTTTTGCGCCGGTCGCATCAAGTTCACCTCCGATGCAGCGTGTCCGCGCGACAGACATTTCACGTCTGTCTATTTCCCACGACTTGCATAATGCATGCGAGCCGTTGGCTGTTGCAGGACGACGAACTATATATAGGACCATCTCGCTCGCTCTTCCTTTTTCTTTCTCCGCGCTCGGTCGGCCGGAATCCTATAGTTCGCGGGTCACCGCCGGTTTGCAGCCTCGGGAGGAATCATGCGATACCTTTGTTTGTCGTCACTCGACTCTCTCTCGGTCTGTTTCCACGACCGAGTGGTCAATCTCGTCTCTGGAGGCTTCGGCATCGAAGTTTCTGCCAAAGCAAACTTGTGCATAGACGGATACAAACAGCGGACACAAGTACGCTTTGAATCTCTTTTCTTCAGAGGTCTAATAATGAGCTTCATTTTTTCTTTTATATAAACGTGCAATTTTATTGTCTTTTGGAGTTGCATTTTAGGACATTGTTCATAATTTAAATGGATGAAAGACATCTCGTGATATCTGATCGAATAATTGTCGGAATAAGAGTTTCGGGAAAGAAAAATTTAACGGTTTAAAAATTCCAGAAATGTAATTCGTTCTATTCACATGTGTGTGTGGTTCTCTCTCTCTCTCTCTACGTCGCTGCTCAATATGTATGGCTAAAAATCTTCCTTCAAATATCTTTCTCGTCACGTTTTTCATTTGATATGACCTCTATTCTACCTCTCTTGAATTTTTATCAAGCATCTCATTCTTACATCGATATCTCGACTTTACTGGAAACAGCACGTATAACGAATAAAAATATCTGTAGTAAATTATTATATAATGACAACATAGAATAAAAAATTTAAGAATCTCGACGTAATATTCGCACATGTTTTTTATAATAATTTTAATATTATATTTCACAGATTTCTATAATATTTTAATTAGGGATGTGCCGGATATCCGGTAAGAATCCGGTATCCGGCCTATCCGGCCCTTTATTAGTATCCGGCCGGATAGCCGGATATCATTAAACTTTGAAAATTGATGCAGAATTCGAGAATCGAGATTCTAAATAATTTCTAATATCAGTGAAAAGTTTAGGGTATTCTAAAATATGAGTCTTCCACCATGTTAAGGGATCCTCATCTCTCAGTGACAGAGGTAGCGTCAGGTATTTTGATAACTCTATAAAGGAAATAGAGACGAAACGAGAAACGGACGGACGCACGCACATACGCATATGCGCGTTTTGAGGATTCATCAAGTCAAACAACTTTTACAAGACAACCCAGTGACAGAAGCAAAAAGAAAGCTGCAGTTTATAATGCAGAGTTATCAAAATACCTGATGCTACCTCTGTCACCGAGAGATGAGGATCCCTTAACATGGTGGAAGACTCATATTTTAGAATACCCTAATCTCAAAACTTTAGTTTTGAAATACTTAAGCGCTCCACCATCCTCCGTGCATTCAGAAAGACTTTTCAGTGCAGGAAAATTGGTTTATTCCGATAATCGAAATAGATTGTCACCAGAAAATGCTGACATGTTATTATTCATCATGAAAAATTTATTAATATTAAATTTTGATTATGATTATGATTGTGATTTGTGAGTAATGTCGAATAAATACTATAAATAGTAAATACATTATACTGGCATTTTAAATTTACTCTAAACACATGATATATGGTATAATAAATATTAAGTCTGGTTCACACGTGTTTAAATAAATATTTTCACTGTTAGAAATTATTACTTATTAGTACCGGATATCCGGTAAATATCCGGTATCCGGCCGAATATTTATAATACCGGATATCCGGCCGGATATCCGGTATCCGGTTTTATATTATTACCGGATATCCGATATCCGGTATCCGGTAATTTTATTATCCGGCACATCCCTAATTTTAATTGTATATTTCGTTTCAGCAATATTCACTTTTATTAATTTACTTAGTTTTATTCTACTTACGTGCCATTTGTTTCTGCCAAATAAACATTTATTTGACGGTTCAAGTTTCAATGTTTAAAATTATTACTTTTATAGACACCTAATTCGTGGAATGTGATAGCATTTTGTTATCAAACGCTGAAAGTCATAAATTTGACAGAGAAAAGGGAAGAGAGGGATATTAAACGGGTTAGCCGGTATTCTATCAACACCCGGCTCATGCTCGCATTTATTATTATTCGTGCCAGTAAATCGATCGGCATTAAATGTTTACGTCGAAAGAACCGCGTCCATAAAACGCGCATTTCATGGTGAAAACTGGTCCTGTCGTGCACAGGGATTTGTATCGCATAAACGGCACGCAAACGACAAAGAGTCCATTTTCCTTTGAATGAAGGCAACGCGTCATTGAACAGCATAAAGTTACGCGGTTTACGTGTTTCTTATCATATAATACACAATTTTACGTGAAATCAAATTTTTAAGATCGAAAGAATCGCGTTTTCATAAAACAACTGTGCAAAGCGCGATTGTCAAATATTACATCTATAAACGTATGTTGATAACAAAATTTTATTATGTAATATATATACATATACTATATATTTTTAGTGGAGGACATCGCAAACTTTTATAGAAAAATCAAACAAAAATGCAAGCTAACGCAGAGTAAATGAAAATTGAATAAACGTTACAAAAACTAACAATTGTTTTTGCAGAATATTAATGTTCGCGGAATATCAATATATGCGGTTCTCATGCATTTTTCTAAAGTTATTTAATCAAACGAAAAAGTTTACTATGTAATCAAAAGATTCTTCTATCGTAAAAGTCATGCTATCGCAGGAACGTTACGAACAAAACTACATATGCCCGACCAGCTGCTCCAGAGAGAAAAAGAGAGAGAGAGAGTTTATGCTATAAAATTTTGTTACGCTCTTTTATAGATACATGCGTCTTGTGACAATATTGTGGAATTAAATATAACTGGAAATGGCTGGGGTAAAATGAAATAGTTACAACTTCGGCTGTAGTATTATTGACCCACGAGAACATCATGTCTGTAAAATACACGTGTCTCTCGCCAAAGTTGCATAATGACTAAAATAAAATCGAGAATTAATAAATTATATATTACAATAAATATATTATGTAATATATCTCTAATATAAATTATAGCAAAGAGAAAAATATAATATAATATAATATAATATTGATAATTGATAGAGCTTTTGTAATTATCCGAAAGAAGTGAGGAATAAAAGCTTCTTGGTAAAACTAATAACTCTGACGTTCAATGTGCAAGAGTAAAAAGTTAACATAAGATCAAAGTAAAATTGATACTCTAGCGTAAGATTTTTCTTGTTGAAAAATTCATCAAAGAAAATCGAGGAGCGCATCGCTTCCTCGAGATACCGCATGAATAACTGCACCGAGACTTCCGTAATGCTGCAGCAACGAGCGAACGATTTCAGATAACCACCATTCAGCGCGCATTCTGTGACACCTTTTCATTCGAATATGTACTCCGCCATAAATGGCCTCGTAACCGTGGAATGCACAGCGTGTGCGGGAGTCTAGCGCAGTCATC